>NC_064808.1:3213278-3242137 GCF_023721935.1 Panthera uncia | reverse complement strand
ATGTGATCTGTCCATCCATCCATCATCCATCCACATGTGATCTGTCCATCTGTCCATCCATCATCCATCCATATATGATCTGTCCGTCCATCCATCCATCATCCATCCACACGTGACCTGTCTGTCTGTCCATCCATCATCCATCCACATGTGATCTGTCCGTCTGTCCATCCATCATTCATCCACATGTGATCTGTCCATCCATCCATCCATCCATCCATCATCCATCCATATATGATCTGTCCGTCCTTCCATCCATCCATCATCCATCCACATGTGACCTGTCCATCCATCCATCCATCCATCCATCATCCATCCACATGTGACCTGTCCGTCTGTCTATCCATCATCCATCCATATATGATCTGTCCGTTCGTCCATCCATCCATCATCCATCCACATGTGACCTGTCCGTCTGTCCATCCATCCGTCCACCATCCATCCGTCCATCACCCACACACCATCTATCCTTTCTTACCTACATTTAACACATATTTACTGAACACCAGCAATGGTGCTGGGAAAGAGTAGTGGATAAACCAGGACAGGCGGAGCGGAGAGTAGCCGACCAAAGAAACGAATGAACGCAAAAATTCCCACTGAGATCCATGCATTGAGGAGGAGGAGCAAGTGTGGTGATCGAGACCGAGGGAGGTGTGACGTAAAGTGAATAACGGCCACCTAAAATGTGGACCTCCTGATACCCAGGGTTGGGAATATGTGACCTTACAAACCAAAGGAGACTGGGCAGACACGATAAAGCTAAGGATCTTGAGACGGGCGATTATCCTGGATTATCTGGGCGGGCCTGCAAATTATAAGGCCCTTAAAAGACAGAGGCAGAAGGCTCCGAGTGATGTGTGATGAATGGGGTCGGTGGGGAGAGGCAGTTGATGTGACGACTAATCAAAGAGGTTGGAGGGATATGAAAAGGGACCTTGAGCCAAGGAACTCAAGTGGGTTCTAGAAGTTGAAAAAGACCAGGAAGTGGCGTCTCCCCGAGGTGCTTCAGAAGGGACCAGCCCTGCCTCCCCCTTGGTTTTCGACTTCTGATCTCCGGAGCTACAAGAGAATAAATGTTCGTTGCTTTAAGCCCCTGAATTTGTGGTCCTTTGCTGCTGCAGCATCGGGAAGTGATACAGGTGGCCGGTAGGGCTACCCAGCAAGGCCAGGGGGATAAAATCTCTTTCTGCTTTAGCGAGACCTGCAGCATCCGGGACAAGGGCAGCAGGTGCAAAGGCCCTGAGGTAGTAAGAATTTGGTGCGTTGGAAGAACAGAAAGGGTGACCGGGGGCAGGAGTGGGGAGGTGTGCGTGCTGAGGCTGGGGAGGTGGGTGCAGCCGCCAGCCCCCTGTCAGCCCAGGTGAAGAGCTGCCTCCTCAAGCCAAGGTCAGGATGCCTCCAGGCACAGCATCTGGCCGGCGTCCCACCGTTCCGGTTTGAGACTCTCTGCCCAGTTTCCAACCCCTCACTTCCCTAGTGCCTGGAAATTTCCCAACTGTGTCCACTTCTCTCCCTCCCCAGGGCCATTACCCTGGGGCGGGTTTTTGGCACCTCTGGCCCAGACTCCTTGCCAGGGACCCGGCCTCCACTGTGTCCTTCCCTCTGCTTCAAGTGTACTTAACGTGCCGGGGCAGTGCAGGTAGTCGACTCGGGTGATGATCCTAGGAAGCCCTCCAAGGAAGCGAGGAAGTGAGCCAGGGAGGAAAGGCGTTGTGAGAAGATCCCACCTTGTCTGAGGGGACTGGTCTCCAGCTTCCCGTGGCCTCAGCCTCCGTCATTGGGTCATCGTGACCACTGATGCCTGCAAACCCGGGCGGGAGCCCTGGGAGGGCGACTGGCACGGGAAGAGACAGGCCGAGACCAGCAGTCTCTAGACCCGGTTTTCCCGGGTCTAGTGCAAAATCGCAGAGCTGCGCTCGGGTCTGAGTGATCTGGTGTCTTCTGTGTGTGGGAGGCCACGGTTCCTTAACTTTCTGGCACAAGTAGCTGTTTTCCAGATAAAACTCAAGATTGTTTTGCTGCTGGTACATCTATCTGTTTGATCTGGAATTTGCCCCGAAGCCTGGTTCTGTCTGCCAGCTGAACAGATCACGCTGGTGTGTGTGTGTGTGTGTGTGTGTGTGTGTGTGTGAAGTCCTTTTTTTCTTTTCAAGAAGTTCTAAATTCCAGGATCTTAAAAAAATTGTGGGAAAATACACGTAACACCAACTTTCCATTTTAATCGTTTTAAGGGCACGGTTCCGTGGCATTTAAGCGCATTCCCACTGCTGTGGGACCGTCCCCCCCCGTCCATCTCCAGAGTTTTTTGTCTTGCAGAACGGAAGCTCTGTCTCCGTGAAACAGTCACCCTCCAGCCCTCCCCCACCCTTCCCTGCTACCACCTTCCCACTTGCCTCGAATTTGGCGACTCTGGCGGACCTCACGGAAGCGGAATCTCACAGCGTCTGTCCTTTCGCGACTGGCTTGTGCCGCTCAGCGTAGCGTCCTTCAGGTCCGTCCAGGTCGTGGCAGGTGTCGGAGGCTGACGACTGCTCCGGGGTTCCGATCGACCCCGTGGTGCGCATCCGGTCGTTCGTGGGTGGACACCTGACTCGCGCGTTTTGGCTGCCGGGAATCACCCTGCTGTGAACACAGCGAGGGCCTCTTTGCCAAAGTCTCTTGGAGACGCTGCTTTCCATTCCCGTGGGGATTTGCCAGACGCGGAATTGCGGGGTCACATGGTGATTCCAGTTTCGAGCGTTCGAGGGCTCACTCCAGTCCTAAAGGCCCCTTAACCCATCTCTGGGTGGTGGTGTTCACTCCTTCTAGCTGAGCCGCGCTCCCTTCTGGATCCTGTAACTGGAATAACCAGACACGGGGCAGCCACTGTTAGCACATTTCTTTTTTTAATTTTTAATGTTTATTTATTTTTGAGAGAGAGAGAGAGAGTGAGTAGGGGAGGGGTAGAGACAGAGGGAGACACAGAATCCGAAGCGGGCTCCAGGCTCCGAGCTGTCGGCACAGAGCCCGACGCGGGGCTCGAACTCACGAACCCTGAGATCATGACCCGAGCCGAAGTCAGATGCTCAACCGACTGAGCCCCCCAGGCGCCCCTAACACATTTTCTATTAGCTGGCACAGGAGGGGAGAAGGGGAAAGAACCCACCCACACCTACAACAGCCCTTGTTCCTGTGGTTCCAGTGGGGCAGGTGAGGCCTCCTTTCCCTCTGCCCATCCCAGACCGTTCCCTTTGCCCTCTGCGCCCTCGGGGGGCCCGCCTCTTGGGGGTTGCTGGGGTTCCCCACGCATACGTACCGGGACATGGGAGCTCTGAGGGGAGCCTCAGAGGCTCTCCTGGGGTCCAGGCACACACTCCCTACTGCCTGCTAGGGCCCAGGACCAGGCATCCCAGACAGCATCGTAACCCCCCTCTTGGTTCAGAGCCCGGACTGCATCCTAGGGTCCTGCAAAGTGTTGTCACTCAGCCATCGAAAGGGCCACCCCTTCACTCAGCAGTACCTAGGATGATGGGAAACGAGGCGGGACGTTTTTTTAACGTTTATTTATTTATTTATTTATTTGAGACAGTGAGAGAGCATGAGCAGGGGAGGGACAGAGAGGGAGAGAGAGGGAGACACAGCATCCAAAGCAGGTTCCAGGCTCCGAGCCGTCAGCAGAGCCCGACGCGGGGCTTGAACCCACGAGCTGCGAGATCATGACCTGAGCCGAAGTCGGACGCTCAACGGACTGCGCCCCCCCCCCCCCCCCCGCCAGGCGCCCCTTCATTTTCAAGGTTCCTGCTTTTGTTTGTAGTACTCCTTGGCTCTCACGTTCCTTTCTGGTTTTGTTCTCATCTCTTAATTTCCTCTCCTGTTTTCATTCTTTTTGCAGCCACCTCTTTCGAAATTGTCCTTTTCTCCGGTCGCTTCACTTCTCTGCTTGTTCTAATTCTGGCTTAGGCTCTTCGGTCGTGATATTTCTTTTTTATTTTTTATTTATTTATTTATTTATTTATTTATTATTATTATTTTTTAAAGTTTTTTTTTAACATTTATTTTTGAGACAGAAAGAGACAGAGCATGAACGGGGGAGGGTCAGAGAGAGGGAGACACAGAATCTGAAACAGGCTCCAGGCTCTGAGCTGTCAGCACAGAGCCCGACGCGGGGCTCGAACTCACGGACCGCGAGATCATGACCTGAGCCGAAGTCGGCCGCTCAACCGACTGAGCCACCCAGGTGCCCCCGGTCGTGATATTTCTAAACATCTCAAAGGGTAGTTATTATTCAGCCCTAAAAAAGAAGGAACTCTGGCCAGTTACAATAATGTGGGTGGATTTGGAGGCCCTCGTGCCGAGTGAAATCCGTCAGAGACGCAAATGCTCTGTGATCTCACCTGCATGCAGAATCTAAAAAAATCCAAACTCGGGGCGCCTGGGGGGGCTCGGTCGGTGGGGCGTCCAGCTTCGGCTCGGGTCACGATCTCACGGTTCGTGGGTTCGAGCCCCGCGTTGGGCTCTGTGCTGACGGCCCGGAGCCTGGAGCCGGCTTCGGAGTCTGTGTCTCCCTCTCTCTGCCCCTCCCCCGTTTGCACTCGGCCTCTGTCTCTCTCAAAAATAAATACATCGTTAAAAAAAATAATAAAATAAAAAAACCCAAACTTGCAGACACAGAACAGATCGGTGCTTGCCAGAGGTGGGGGGAAGGGGACTGGGGGACGTGAGCGAAGGGGGTCAAAAGGGACGGACGTCCAGTTACCGGACGAGCTCTGGGGATGCAAACGTTTTAAAAATGAGTAAAGCGACCGCTCATTTTGAAATGTCACACGTCCTCCGTTTGGAGGGCGTGTCCTCGCGGCTGGTCTTCACGGGCTGGGGAGGGCCGTCGCTGTTCCCCGTCGTCTCTTTCGCGGTGTCTCTGTGTGGGTTTTGACCATAGTTCTTTTCTGCTGCTTGGGTTTCTCCCGGCGAGGTGAGGTTTTGTGACTACTGGGAAGGAGGCCGGGGGTGCCGCGAACTGTCCCTCTTTCCCGGACCCCTGCCCATCAGAGGCGACCCCCAGCAGGTTCCTCTCCGAGGTTTTGCTTTGTCAGCTCAAGACGGCTCGGGCACCGAGACCTTGCCACCACCTGCTTGGGCTGATGGCCTGTGTGTCCCCTTCCAGTTCCCGCTCTCCTGCTCTCCCAGGGGGCCGCCAAGCTTGCCGGCCAGTCCTTGGCTGACTTCCCTTCCCGTCCTCTCCTGTGCTGGCTCGCAGCCCGTGGGCGACTCGCCCCTGCCCCCTGGCACGTGCCGCCTCGTTCCGCCGTGCGTTTTGGGTGTTGCTCTCCCAAGGTGCCCTGCCCGTTTTTACAGGGCAATCTGGGGAGATAAAAAAACGATAGCATCACTGTTCCCTCTCCCCCCACCTGCCTTCAAGCCCCGCTTGCTAAACAGCAGCAGAAACATCTGCTCTGAAAGCCAAAGGGTTGATGACAGCTCGCAGCCGACCACTCTTCAATAGACACAAGCAGCACCAGAGAGCTGAGCACGAAGTGTGTGGGCATCCTGGTTTTTCCAGGCCCCCGGCACCAGACTGCAGAGGCCCTGCGAAGAGAGCCGCGAGCAGGCCCACCATGTACTGTGGCTGGGTTGCGCACTGCTCAGGTGCGCCTGGCTGACAGGGTGGGTGAGGCTGAGTTTCAGCTCGTGCTGTTTGCTGAGCCCTGGGTTCCGTCCCGGGGCTGCACCCCTACACCCCGACGGCTTCCCTGACTCTGGGGGAGGCTGCGACTTCCCGTCTCTGAGGCCTCTTTCTGCAGCGGGATTCCCTGCGGGAGGGGAGGGCAGCCTGCAAAGTGTAGGCTGGGCCCCAGGTTTCTCCCTCCACCCAAGTGAATGCACGTCCCCCTGGCTCCAAAGTCCCTTCCGGCAGAAATGCGGACTTTCCTCGCTTCTGTCTTCACCGGTGGTGTCTGTAGCCGCCCTGGGGAAGAAGCTTCAGGAATCAGAAGCAGGCAGACCCTCAGCCAGGCCAGAAGCTGGGCATCAAAGGAGCCTAACCAGTTAGGGAGCCGCTGGACCGTCGCGGCTCAGCTCAGGTGGGGAGTTCCTGGCAGAGGGACGCCCCTCCCGGAAGGGTCCCCGCAACCTTCCCAGCCCCGCCCCAGGCACGGACTGCTCAGTTCCCCGGTTGGTGCGGCCCCTTCCAACCTCCAGGCCTGTGCTCACGCGATTGTCTCTACCTGCTGTGCCTTGGAAACCTCCCATGCGTCCTTCAGGCTCCAGCTCAGACGTCACCTCTTCCAGGAAGCCTTCCCGTAAGGCCTTGCTCCTCACTCGCGCTCAGTTTGTTACTCTTTCCTGAACACGGCCACTGCCCCACTGCTTCCGTTCAGCGTGGGTAGCTTTGGTCAGTCGTTCAACAAACGTTGGCCGAGTACCTACTACGAATTCAGCCTCCGAGGGGAGCCCCCTGGGGGTGAGTGAGACAATGCCGGCTCCTGGCCCCCCAAGAGCACGCAGTCCGGTCGTAAGTGCTCTGTGCCCGTCTGCCCCTTCCCGGGGATGACACCGTGGCGGACCCCGTGCTGACCCCCAGCCCCGTGAGGACCCCGCCTGATGCAGGGTGAGTGTCTCCAGTGAGGCACCCACAGTCGGCTCCAAAGGCATCCCTCTCCGAGCGACTGGCCGGTTCCAGCTGCCGGGATGCTGCCGGCTCTCTGCGGGGCTCGCACGGGCCATCAGTTCCCCGAGGGACAGGTGGGGACCCCCCCGCCCCCCACAGAGCAAACCTTGCCCTTGAACCTCCAGGTCCCCTGGCCTGGCTTGGGCTCTTGCAGGTCAAGGCAGGACCAGTCCTCCCAGCCTGGATGATCACCAGTGCCTCCTTGGCCTCCAGTCCTGGGCGCCCCCCCTTCCAGACTCCAGGCCCTGGGATTCCCGGTCCTGGTCTCTGCCCCGTGGGCCTGGGACGCGCCCAGGAGCCCTGGGCAGCTGTCCTGGCAGCGAGCTCAAAGTCCAGGCCGCATTCTAGATGGTTCTGGGGTCTGCTTCCTGCTCCTTCTCATCCACCACCCCAACCCCAGCCCGCCACGCTTCGAGAGCACAAACCCCATCGTGTCTCTCTCCCCCACCCTGACCCTCCAGCAGCCGTGCCCTGGATCCGCACCCTCAGCACGGATGCCGGGCCGCGCGGGGTCTGCTGCTGTCCCCTCACGTCACCTCGGGCCCTCCCCTCAAGGTCACTGTCCTCAGCCCGCTGTCGCTCCCTCCACACGCCACGCCTCCTCCTGCCCCACTCTGTGACCATCTCGTCCTCATCCTTCAGACCTCAGCTAAAATGTCACCTCCTCCCAGAAGCCCTCCTTGACCATCTCATCTAAAGGTGGCCCTGCCACCATGCGTGATGTAATTTGCCTACCATAAAACCTACCCTTTTGAAAAAAATTTATTTTATTTTTGAGAGAGACAGAGAGACAGAGAGACAGAGACGGGGGGGGGGAGGGCCAGAGAGAGAGAATTTCAAGCAGGCTCTGCACTTTCAGCATGGAGCCCAGTGTGGGGCTCGAACCCACGAACTGTGGGACCATGAGCCGAGCCGAAGCCCGACGCTTAACTGAGCCACCCGAGGTGCCTCCCACGTTTACCTGTCCAAAGTGCACAGTTCAGCTGTTTTTAGTATATTCGCACGGTCGTGCCGACGCCACAGCTGTCTAATTCCAGAACGTTCTCATCACCCCAAAAGAAACCTCGAGCCCACTGGCGGTCGGTCCCCACCCTGCCTCCTCCAGGCCCAGCTCCCACTACCCTCCCTCTGTCTCTGTGGACTTACCTACTCTGGACGTTTCACACAAGTGAATCTGCCTTCCTCCGCTCGGCAGAATTGTTTTTAAGACTCAGCTCTTCGCCCGGTTTTGTGGCTGAAAAATATGCCTGGACATTTCCCGTTTTGTCTGCCGTCGGTCCCTCCGTGCACGGATGCCACGGATGCTTTTCCATTTCCCCGAGTCCCTTCTCATTTCTGATTTCCTAGACGGTTCGCCGCCTCCGAGAGAGAAGGCCTGGCTGGGCGCTCCTCGCTGCGCCCCGGAGCCCCGCACACGGGGTGCTCAGCGAGCAGGGGCGTGGCGGGACGGTCGCAGCGGCTGCCCCTGGCGTCCGATGGTAGCGTCGCGCGCTCACGGATCCCGGCCAGGCTGATAGGACAGGGACAGGCTAGGACAGCCTCTCAGGCAGGTGGGACTGTGGCCGGGTAGCTGGGGGCACATCGGCTTCCTTGACTATAGAGCGGCTGGTTCTGCGAGGTCCCCGCTGGGACTGAGTCCCGTTGCTGCCGGCTGGTAATGTGCCTTCTGTGGCTTCCTTCCCTTCCCTGGCTTCTCCAGCTTGCCTCCAGCCCTGTGTTGGGGGCTGCACCCCGGGCCCCCAGCCCAGGAAGACGTGCTTGTGCTTGGGTCTGACCCGGCAGGGCCCCAGATTCTGCCCAGCTCGCCAGCCTTCCACGTGGCCCGACTGGGCCCCGACTCTCCCAGACCCTCACTCCAGGCTGCCACCCTCAGGTCTTCTCCCCAGGGCGGCACCCCAACCCCGCACGCCCCGCCCCCCCTCCCGCCCCCTGTCACCCACAGCCCCTCCCTTGGCTGCCGCCCCGAGCCGCGCTGTCCCCAGCACCACGAATGATGTGGGTCTCCCCAGATCTTTGCGTGGGTCATGTGTGAGAGCGCTGAGAATAGCAAGGCTGTGGCCTGGGCCGCATTTGGTTGTGCCAGGGGGGTGTCCCCGGGGCCCTGAAGAGGGGGCTTGCTCACTAGCGCCCCTGCAGGCGGCCGCAGGCTCAGCAGCCGGGCTCTCCCAGTGTCTGGCCAGGCTTGGCCGGGCCGCTGTGTGACTGCGACAGAGCACGTGGCCTCTCTGAGCCTCAGTTTCCCCAGACACAACAGTGGGAAAATTTCTGCTCTGTTCTCAGCAGCGGTTTCGAGACTGAAGAGTGACAAGGGATTTGGGAATTCTTCGTTATCTTAAAAGCCCGTGAGCACCTGCCTGTATTATTCCACAGCGCCTGAGGCAGTCTTGGTGTGGTAGGTGGGCAGCAGGTGGATGGACGAATGAGTGAAGGAATGAATAAAACCCACAAGTAGGGGCGCCCGGGTGGCTCAGTCGGTTAAGCGTCAGACTTTGGCTCAGGTCATGATCTCGCAGTTTGTGATCTCGCGGTCAGATCCTCTGCCCCTCCCCCGCTCATTCTCTCTGTCTCTCTCTCTCTCTCTCTCAAAATAAAAATAAATAAATAAATAGCTTATTTATTTTGAGAGAGAGAGAGAGACAGAGAGGGACAATCCCAAGCAGGCTCCACCTGTCAGCGCAGAGCCCGATGCGGGGCTTGAACTCACAAACTGCGAGATCATGACCTGAGCAGAAACTAAGAGTCAGATGCTTAACCGACTGAGCCACCCAGGTGCCCCTAAATAAACTTAAAAAGCCCCATAAAGCCACCTTTAGAAACACCTATGTGGGCACATGCTCCCTGCTCGTGCAGGTAGGGAGGGACCCCAGCCCCGTGGGGGGGGGGGGCGAGTGGCCTGAGGTGCCCAGGAAAGAAAGGAATATGACCAAGAAGCATCCAGAGCAGGTGCAGGGTGCCTGACCTGTGACCCCTGTGTCTCCAGGCTGCAAGGACATTGGGCTCCTCTTGTGATCTCCCATATACCCCTGCAGCCTCACCAGGAAGGTTCCATAATTCCCCCTAGAAAACAAATGGGGAAACAGCGAGGTTGTTGGCACTTTGCCCCAAGTAACATATCTCCAGGCATGTGTTTGGGAACCGAGGGGGGCATTTCTCTCTTTTTTTTCTTTAATGTTTATTTATTTTGAGAGAGAGAGAGAGAAAGAGAGAGAGAGAGAGAGAGTGCACTCACACAAGTAGGGGACAGGCAGAGAGAGAGAGAGAGAGAGAGAGACAGCATGAGCAGGGAAGGGGCAGAGAGAAAGGGAGAGAGAATCCCAGGCAGGCTCCAAACTGTCCTTTCCGAGCCTGACACGGGGCTCAAACTCACGAACCGTGAGATCATGACCTGAGCCAAGGATCTGATGAGCAACCCCCTGAGCCACCCAGGGGCTCCCAGGGGGCCATTTCTGATTTTCAAGCCAAGTTTCAAGCAACCTCCAGGTGGGTGTCCGGGGAGAAAAAGTTCCCTGTCGACGGTGCAAGCCTCCACCAGTGGCCCCGGTGTGATGTGAAGCGATCCTCAGGCTGAGCCCGTGTGGGTGTCCCCACCCAGAGGATGCCCTTCTCCACTGCAGGTTCCTGGGGACAGTGGCAACCAACACAGCTGCGTGGTGGGGGGCGGGGGGGGGTGTGCAGGGGGAGGCGGCGGAGAGGGCTCTGTCCCCCGGTGAGTCTCAGGTTTGCTTTCTTTCCTGGGGTCAGGGCAGGCCCCGGATTTCGTGCCAAGCCTCCCTGTCTCATCTACTCCGCACACTACCGGCTCTTTTTGCCCCAGCGCCTCCTCTGGGCTGGCCTCATCTCGCAATCCAGGCTGGTGCCAGGGCCCCGCCTGGCCCCTCCCTAGGCCTGATGTGCTGTGGCCTTCCCCGCCCGGGGCTGAGTCACTGTTCCCCTTCATCCCGTGCTGGGTGGGTCCTGTGCTCGTGGACTGAGCTGAGGGCCGGTCGGGGCTGTTTTCAGACACGGTGCTTCTAGCCCCCTGGGGCGATGCAACCTTGGGAGGAATGTCACTGAGACCCTCCAGCCTCAGTTTCCTCATCTGCCAACAGGGAAGAGGGACAGCCGTCTTGGCCCACAGGACTGATGGGAGAACAGGCAACTGTGGTGTGGGAGATGACCTGAGGGGCACAGGAATTAACATGAAAACAAAGCCTTGTCCCCTCTTGTGGCTGGCATCCTTCAGAGATGAGCCCCCGCAGCCCCCCACCTGGTGTTCCTGCTTCCCTCCTGTGACCCCCTCCCCTTGAGGGGGAGGGCAGAACCTGGGGACCCTCACCAACAGGACACAGCAGGAGTGAAGGGGCCGGGTTATAAGGACTGTGGCTGCTACCTTGTCAGTCCTCTCTCTCTGGCTTTTCTCTCTAGACAGCACTGACGACCGTGGAGGCCGTGACGTGAACTACTCTAGCAAGAGGCCTGCGTGGCAGGGAACGGAGGCCCTCAGCCCTGCAGCCACCGAGGGAGACTTGAACCTCGAGATGGGTGCGGCCTTGCTGGACCCCTTGATTGCCGCCTTCAAGAGACTCAGAGCCGGGGCGGCCCGTGGCCAAGCTGCTTTCAGATTCCAGCGTAAGAAAAACTGAGAGACAATTAATGTGCTGTTAAGTTTTGTTTGTTTGTTTGTTTGTGTGTTTGTTTATTCATTTTGGAGAGATAGAGAGTGTGAGCCGGGGAGGGGCAGAGAGAGAGGGAGACACAGAACCCGAAGCGGGCTCCAGGCTCCGAGCCGTCAGCACAGGGCCCGACGCGGGGCTCGAACCCACGAACCGCGAGATCGTGACCTGAGCCGAAGTCAGACGCTCAACCGACTGAGCCCCCCGGGCGCCCCTTATGATTGATGTGCGCTTAAACCATGAAGTTTTGGGTTTGTTTGTCATGCAGCAGTAGATAACCAAGAAACGTACTTATTGGTCTCGGAAAAAAGATACGGTAGCAGCACATCGTTTGGGTTTGCAGACGTTTATTGGTTGCAACGAAAGGGAAACGAGTCTGTTTAAATCAACTGGAAGGGAACTGTAAAATAAAAGTACGAATGGCAAAGCTCGCGGGATGGCAAAGGTCGGGAGGGGCATGGACAGTGACCGAAGTTCCCTAAGGATGAAGACGTTGATGGGACGCAGTACTGAAGCCACAGCGGGCATATTCAGTATTAGAAATAATCAGGGGTTATGTCAGGGGCAGGCGTCTCCGGGGTGCGGTGCAGGCTTCTCTGCTTCCTGGCTTCTCTTTTTTAAATTCGATTTAATTTTAGAGAGCGGGGGGGGGGGGGGGTTGAGCCAGGGAGGGGCAGAAGGAGAGAGAGAATCTTAGGCAGCTTCCACACTCAGTTCAGAGGTGACGCAGGGCTTGACCTTGGGATCCTGGGATCGTCACCTGAGCCAAAACCAAGAGTTGGCTGCTCAGCTGACTGAGCCCCAGGCGCCCCGCCCTGGTCCCTCCTGGCACCACAGCCTAACTGTGTGCACTGTGTCCATCGCGGGAGGGACAGCTTTGTGGCCTGTTTACTGCAGCCTGGTGTCCGGTGGGGATGTGGCCACCCCGGTTCTAGGGCAGCGTCTGACTGTGGCACTTACCTCCGTTCTCTGGGCTGAGGAAGGTGGGCAGAAGGGGTTGGGGTAGGAGAGGGGAGGATGGGGTGGAGGGTGTCGGATGATGTCACAGTCACGCGATGGCTCTCCTGCAGAGTTGCCTCCCGGTCCGGGGCACCAGCAAGACCCACGGACCGAGCAGGTAGGAGGACTAGTGACCTCATGCGACTTCAGCTGCAGACAGACCTCGGCCGAGCCCTTCTCACCTCTGGCCTTAGTTTCCTCACCCCCAAATGCAGGGCAGAGGGCCTTGGGGTTTTGTGTGGCCAGAGCCAGCTGTGTTCGTCCCTTCCGGCTGGACCTGGGAAATGCCCTTAGCAAGCCCTCGTCCCCAGTTCTGTCTCCTCCATTGGACCGGAGGGACAAGGAGCCCTGAGGGTGGGCTGGTGGGTGGGGTGGGGCCCCAACACCCAGGCAGTTTCACAGATCACCTCCCCCCTGCCCCGCCCTTGACAGGTGTCACTTAAACGCTCCCAACATCCATATCGGTGTAATTTTCTCCCCACTTTACAGATGGGGAAACAGGGGCTCAGAGAGGAGGGAGACGTGCCCAGGGTCCCCCAGCTGGGTCACCCTGAGAGCAGAAGTCGCGGGGCTGAAATGCACGCGTCCCAAAGTGCCTGTATTTTTTTTCGCTGCTGTGGCCCCAGCCCCTAACTAGCGCCTGGCGATCAGGAGATGCTCGTGAGCACTGGCTGGACTGGGCTGGACTGGGAGGTGGCGCCTGGTCGACCCCATAGGAGGCGACCGGGGCACAGACCCGGGCTGTGACTCGCCTGAGGCCGCCTGCTCGGCATCGTTCTGGTTTCACTGCCAGACTAGCACTGCTCCCTCCGCCCTGTGCCCCCTGGCCGGTGTCCCCAGGCGCAGGAGACCCATCCACGGGACCACAAGGCTGGCGTGAGGACCCGGCTACCCAGAGGGCCTACCGGCCACTTCTCTCTCCGTGGGCACCCGAGTGCTTACCGAATATTAGCGACACACTCAGCCCAGATGCTGCCCGTCCGCACCGCAGGGACAGCCTGGCTGTACCAGGGACAGTACGGTACCCTGGCACCTGAGAAAGTTTATTCCTGCCTTCCCTTTACCGAGAGCGCCTTCTGCTAGCCGTGCATCCAAGCCCGGCTTCACACCATAGAGTCCGTGTAAACCGTGAACCTATAAACAAGCTGCCCGCTATTTTACCAGCAAACGTGGGTTTACTCGGGAACAGCAGAGAATTGCAACCTGGGAAAGATGAGCCACAGCAAGGCCACAGGCAACTCTGGAGAGAGGACCCCTCCTTTAGAGAGGACAGAGGGAGTCGGGCGGGACCGCTGTAAAGAGAAAGTTCATTGGAGCACTTTACTCCAAGTGCCCGATGTCGTGGCTTCTCATTGGTTGAGCGGGGGCTATCTCTCATTGGCTGGGCTGTCGCTGGGGGCGGAGAAAGTCTTCCTCCCGCCGGGGTAGGTAAGTTCCAGCTGGGACTGTAAGGTACACGCTCTTCCTGTTGGGGTCTGTGATTGACCGCCAGGAGTGGTAGTGCGTGAGAGTCCCCTCCTTCTGTCCTCCCCACTCCATTTCATTTCCTTTTATTTTTAAAGGTTTTATTTTTAAGTAGTCTCTACACTCAGTGTGGGGCTTGAACTCACAACCCCGAGAATAAGAATTGCATACCCCACGGACTGAGCCAGCCAGGGGCCCCTCCCAACTCCATTTTTTTTTTTTATTTTTTATTATTTATTTATTTTTGAGACAGGGAGAGACAGAGCATGAACAGGGGAGGGTCAGAAAGAGGGAGACACAGAATATGAAGCAGGCTCCAGGCTCTGAGCTGTCAGCACAGAGCCCGACGCGGGGCTAGAACTCACGGACCGCGAGATCATGACCTGAGCCGAAGTCGGCTGCCTAACCGACTGAGCCACCCAGGCGCCCCCCAACTCCATTTTAAATGAGGTTTCCTTTAATTAATTTTCACAAAGTGCTTACAGTGCCCTGCATTCCACTTGGGCTCCGTGAGTTTGTACTCAGACCTAAAGGGAATTCCTTAATCGCAATTAAAGACAAATCCTTGGGGGATGGGCCATTTTTACAAAGTTCTGCGTGCATCTATTTCCTTTTTTCAGAATGAAAGTATCTTACTTTTTCCAGGTTTTAAAATGCATGCTTCTGGGCACCTGGGTGGCTCAGTTGGTTACGTGTCCCGTGTCTGACTTCGGCTCAGGTCATGATCTCACGGTCCGTGAGTTCGAGCCCCGCGTGGGGCTCTGTGCTGACAGCTCAGAGCCTGGAGCCTGTTTCGGATTCTGCGTCTCCCTCTCTCTCTGACCCTCCCCCATTCGTGCTGTGTCTCTCTCTGTCTCAAAAATAAATAAACATTAAAAAAAATTTAAAATGCATGCTTCTTGCTAAAAAAAAAAATAACCAAACATAGTCTATGATTTTTCTGACCTCCTCAGATAACCACACTGTTAACCTCCAGCACTTTTAAAAATGTGCCCGCTGATTTGCTCAATGATTTTATTGTTATTTTGATTTGATTTGCATCCCACTGAGGCGAAGTTTGTCTCAAGCATCCTACATCTATAGTTCCTCTGTTGTGAACTTCCTGTTCCAGTCCTTTGCTCCCCTTCCGCCTAAGGAGAGTTTAATGCTTTTCTTACTGATTTTTTTTTTAATTAAAATAATTTTTTAAACACTTTTGTTTATTTTTGAGAGACAGAGTGCAAGCAGGGGAGGTGCGGAGAGAGAGGGAGACATAGAGTCTGAAGCTGTCAGCGTGGAGCCCGATGTGGGGCTCGAATTCAGAAGTGTGCGATCACGACCTGAGCCGAAGTTGGATGCCTAACCGACCGAGCCACCCAGTCGCCCCTTGTGGACTTTTTAAGAAAAGTTTATTTATTTATTTTGAGAGAATGAACAGGGGAGGGTGGAGAGGGAGAGAATCCCAAGCAGGCTCCATGCTGTCAGCGCAGAGACTGACTCGGGGCCGAACCCAGGAACAATGAGATCATGACCTGAGCCGAAATCAAGAGTCAGACGCTCAGTTGACGGAGGCACCCGGGCGCCCCCTTTCCTTGCTGGTTTTTAGGAGCTCTGTGGGAGGCAGAATTTTGGCTCCCTTGACCTTCACCTCCTGGCATCACACTAGTGGTTAAGGTAGGATAGCTGGCTAAAGGGATTTGCAGATGTAATTTAAGTTACTAATCAGCTGATCTTAAAATAAGACGATCCTGGGTTATCTGATGCGCCCAACGTAATGACAGGAGTCCTTAAAAGAAAGAGATGGGGCAGAACGAGGAAGTTGGAGGGACTGGAGGCATCTTGCTGCATTTTGAAGCATGGGAGAGATTCAGTGCACTTTTGCTGGCTTTGATGACGGAGGGGCCATGAGGGGAGGAATGTGGTAGTCTCTAGAAGCTGAGAATGATCCCCGGTCGACGTCCAGCAAGAAACAGGGACTGCCGTCTAGCCTCCCGGCAATGAATCTGCCAACCGTGTGCATGAGCCTGGCTCAGGCCAGCCAACACCTTGACTTTGGCCTTGTGAGGCCCTGGTGGGAGAACTCGGTCCAGCCGCTGGACTTCTGACCTCCAGGACCGAGAGGTGATAAATGGGCGTGGTTTTAGATAAATTTGCAGAAATGTGTCACCACAGCAATGGGAAACAAGCTTTATGTGTTAACGTTAAAAAGACTTCCTATACATGTTGTAAATATTTTTCAAGAGTCTTACTGGTCTTTTCAAAGTTTACCCCTAACTATATTTAATCTTCCTAATTTCATTACCAGAGGGTAAATTCAAGTTCCATTTTGGGGGGGGTATCCTTTGGGGTGATCCCCGCGTGCCCAACACTCAACATGCAAAACACAGAGTCCTGGGCCCTGCTCCGAGTTTCTGATTCGGGGAGTGCCCGAGAGTCGGCCTTTTTCCCAGGGCCCAGGTGCTGCTGAGGAACCCGGCACAGGGACCGCGGTCGCCGGAGACATTCCGCCCAGCCCTGGGAGGTCCTTAGAGCCCCTCCCTGCCGGGAAGGAAGCTTAGCCCCGCCCCCTGACAGGCGGGGCCTAGAAAGGCCCCGCCTCCACACGCGAATCCTCCGTTCTTATTGGCTGGTGGCGAAGGGGCATCCCCTGTGTCACAGCGCGGTCCGCTCCTCCTCCCGACCTCCGGGGGCGGGGACGCCACGCCTGCGCAGTGGAGCTCGCGCGCCGAGTTCCGCGCTCCAGTGAAGGTCCGGCGGCGCGCGGCGACTCCATGGAGGAGCCACGGGAGGAGTCGGAGCCCCTTCTGAGCCGGGCCCGGGGCGGCACTGGCCGCCCGGCGGGCTCGGCCGGCTCCCGCGGCGTCCGCGTTGGGCCTGGTGAGCGGCGGCGTGGAGAGGGGAGCGGGCCGCAGGGGTGGCGCGTGGGTCCCCCCCCTCCGCCCCGGCCCCGCGCCATCCGCTGCCGTCGCGCCCCCCCCTCCCCGGGCCGGGGTCCGAGCGGGCGCTGGGCGCCAGGGGAGCCGCTCTGCGGACCCGGGCACTGGCGCGGGTGCGGAGTCGGCCAAGCGCTGCAGGGTCGCGCCCTGCCTCCGACCAGCCGGCCTCGGCCAGCCTGGGGCAGCCAGCGCCGTGCAGCCCCCTCGATGCGTCTCGGGTGGACCCGCGCCTCGCGGATCGCCTTGGTGACTCCTAGGAAGCAGCACTTCCGTTTTCCTCCCGGTTATTGTGGGGGAGACTGAGGCACGGAGAGGGGCGTGCCCATACTCCGGGTCACCCAGCGGGGAGGTGGCTGAGGAGGGATTCGAACCCCGCTGGGAGTAGACTTAGGAGTCCTTTCAGTCTGCCCTCTCATTCCGGGTGCCCGGAGGCTCCCCAGGGGCTGGTCCCCCTTCACCCCGGCCAGGGAGGAAGCTTCACCCCCCCACCCCGGCCAGGGAGGAAGCTTCCTCCCTTTGCCCTCTGCAGCTCCCTCCTGTCCTTCCTGTTTACGGCAGAGAAATTGCTGAATCCCGAGGAGGGCGGGAGGGTGGAGTCCAGCGGTCTCTGGCAGACACCCGGGGGGTTGGGAAGGGCCTCAGCCTCATCTTGCAGGAGAAGAAAACCGAGGCCCGGCCTGGAGAGTATCCCGGACCTGTCCAAGGTCAGCCCTGGGATCTGTTGCTAGTGCCGAGCTGGGTGCTCCTTCCAGGGCCACTTTCCTTTTCCGGACTTAACTTTCTTCCTGGGTCCAGGAGGGGCCTGTGGTGTGCGCCCATCCGTGGACTGGGGGGATGGGTGCCTGACCCCAGACAAGAAAACCGGAGGCCGAGGCGGCCACCTGCCTGCCCATCTCAGAGGCTGTCCCCCAGGAAAGGTCTCCATCCAGCACGGATCCCTGGACAAGGGACATAGGACGTGGCGGCATTTGGGTGTCGGGGGGGGGGGGTGGTGGTGGTGCAGACTTTGTGTCTGGAGGTCGGAGTGTCTTTCTCGTGCTGCCACTTCTGGCTGTGTGACCTTGGCAGGTTGCCTAACCTCTCTAAGGTTCAGTAAAAGGGAGGGAGTCGGAGGAGCTGACCTGAGGGGCGTTGTGACGATTCCGAGAGATTGCTGGGAACGCCCTCTGCACGGGGCCCGGCCAGGTGGCCGAGATGGGGCAGTCGGTGCTGATGGCCATTCTGGGCCTGATTGTGCAGGTCCTACCTAGTCGTGGCAGAGTGGACGGCAGGCCGCTGAGACCTGCATTGTAAGCTAGGAGCCAGGGCCAGGCGGCGTGGACCATGAGAGAGGGCTCTTTGTCCCGATGCCATGCCTCGATGAGGCTTCCCGAGAGCGTGAGGGGACGCTCTGTGTTCTGAGTCTCCCCGGCTAGGCTGTTGGCCCCGGGGGCAGGGGGGACCGAGAACGGCTGGTCACCTCCCGGCTCCCTAGCGGGGCTCCTAGGTGGGGTTCGTCCTGCAGTCGGATTCTCCTGCCAACCGGGGTCCGGGGACTGTGCTGCCCCACAGACCCTGCGGTCGGGTCCTTCTGACCCAGCCTCACCTCACGGGCTGCAGGGAGAGGGTGGCTGTTTTCTTGTTCCTGGTCGGGGCGCCCCCCCCCGGCTATGGAAAAGTCAGAGGCCGAGGGATTGTCGTGATACGGAAGGGGCTTTTCGAATAACACCTAGTAGCTACAGCAGCCCATTGAGTCTGCACAGCCGTCCCGTCGCATCTGACCTGTGAGGGGAAACTGAGGCATAGAGGTGCGGGGGCTTGCCCAGGGTCATCAGGGAGCTGGTCGGGGTCCCAGGCAGGCAGTGCAGGGTGGAGCCTGGAACAGGAGAGGGGGCTTAGACTGGATGTTGGGGATGGTGGGGGGCGGGGGGCTTGGGGCAGAGGCAGAGAGGCTGGTCCAGGGCTGATGTGGGAGCAGCGTTTGAGCCCTTGCTGTCCTCTGCTCTCTGTGGCCTGCTCCGCTTCTGGCTTTGGTACCTCTGCTCTAGAGCTGTGCACATGTCTGTGTGTTCCCTGTACCGGTTAAGGGTAGTTTTCAGAAGCTGCTGGCCCAAAGGGGCCACGTGTGAAAATAGAATCTTCAACAGGAACCGCTGCCGTGTCATTTCCCTGATCCGGGAGCTGCTGGGGCTGCGTGCGGGCTCTTCTCCCCGCCCCCGGGGCCCGGGCTGCCTGGGCTGCACCCTCTCTCCTGGGCGCCGGGCAGTGAGGTTCCTCCGTTGCTGCGAACCACGGCTCCTCATGCCTGCCTTCTCCCTTTGTGTCCAGCAACAGCTTCTGCACCAAAGCCACAGAGGTGGCCCTTGCCCCACGATCAGCGGACAGAACCCAAGGCCGCAGGGACTGATCTCGTTTGCAGCTTATGGCTCCTTGGTGGGCAGGGGACAAGGGTGCTGGGATGGCTTCAGGCCGCCTGACTTCAAGGCCCCTTGTAGTCGGGAGCCTTCCTGGGGCCCACGGAGGCTCCATCCATCCTCCTGGGCCCTGAGGCCCCAAGTTGCTGGTGGGTGAAGGCGGCAGAAGGGTAGTGACGGCCGCACAGTCCTCCCTGTGCCAGCCCAGGTCTGGGGCTCTCCTGTGTGCAAACTCGCGGCAGGGCGAAAGGCCGGTCATTCCAGAGCCTTAGAAAAGAATGCCTCCAAGTTCTCTCCTTGAGCTCAGTGGCCCTGTAGCAGGTGAGTGCCACGTGATCCCCCACGTCACCTGATGTGTTGTTTCTGCCTGCAGGTGCTGCGTCCAGGCAGGATCTCTGCTTTGACCAGGCTGCCGTCTTCATCGAAGATGCCATCCAGGTGGGTGGCACCCGTTCCCAGTGGCTGGGCCTGGGCCCGTCTCTAGGTTTTGTGGGGACTGGTGACGGCTGCCCCGATGGGCCCCTCCTCGCCGTCCTGGGGCCAGGGCCTCGGTCGCTGGACCGTGTGGCCACGATTACCGTGATGACGGGCACTTTGGGCACGGCTCGCCTGGAGTCCTCCCTCCAGGTGAGGCACTGGGTGCTCTTTTGAACCCTGGAAACACTCGTTTCGTTGAGTTACCACCTACTGAGGGCCTGTCCAGGTCTTGGGAAAGATGCTCCAAGATGGCCAGTCCATCCCCTGCTGGAAAATGCTATTGAGGCTCAATTCGGGAAATAGAATATGGAAGGGAGCAGTGTGCCAGGTGGGGGGCATCCTGGAGAGCGGCACCGTTGTAGGGCCTTGCACAGCAGAGGGGACAGCATCACAGGCAGGCAGAGGGCACAGCTGTACACTTAGAAACAGGTATCCACGCGGGGCAGTGGATGCCCAGGGTGTTCTGAGTCTGCCTGCTAACGTGCCCCTGCTGGGCCACGAGAGAGCCCTTTTTCCACGTGTGCGATCGAGGGGACTCCGGTCCACAGCCTGTGTCCCCGCCTAGGGCCCGTCGAGGGGTCAGCGGGGGCCCTGCACGGGGCTGGCCGTGCCGCGTGGCTCCGAAGGGGCCCCCGCTCATGCTCTCCCGTGCGCCTTTCATCTCCAGTACCGCTCCATTAACCACCGCATGGACGCCAGGTCGATGTGGCTTTACCGACTGTATTACTCCAACACCTGCCAGTGGTGAGAAGGGGCATGGCGTGCGGGGTGCCCGCAGCCTGGCTGGGTGGGGGGAGGCCGGCCTCAGGGTCAGGCGGGCTCCCCCTCCCCTGTCTCCTTGCCACGGGGCCCAGCCCACGGAAAGCGGGGCCCTCCTGGTGATGAGGTCCAGCCACGCCACTGAGTTTTGGCCTGGGCACCGTCAGCTGACCGCTCCAGAGTGGGCACAGACCGCGAGGCGGGGGCTCTGCTTCTGGAAGCCACCGAGGGTGGCCTGCTGTCCTGCCCGGCACTCTGCTGGCCGATGTGCTTTGCGGCCCAGAGCCTCGCTGGCTCGTGCGTTTCAATTAGTTCTGGTTCTTTTCTCAGGACGTTGAGCCTCACCATCTTCTTGATCCTGCTTTTGGCTTTTATCGAGACCCCTTCCTCGCTCACTAGCACCGCGGACGTCCGCTTCCGCTCGGCCCCCTGGGACCCGCCCTGTGGCCTCACCGAGAGCGTCGAGGCGCTCTGCCTGCTGGTCTTTGTGGCCGACGTGTCTGTGAAGGTGAGCCGGGCGCCATCAGGTGCCAGAGCGCGGGGGCCGGTGCCCTCCCACCCTGCGTGCTGCCCTCCGGATTAATCTTTACGCTCCCGGAGCTGGCTGCCTTTTTCCTCTGACTGCACCTTCCCCCTGTGAGCAAAAGGCCTGGGTTGGTTGGAGGACAAGAGACCCTGTCAGCTCTTCTCTCTCTGGACTAAACCGAGTCTGGGTTCGGGCCTGCCGGGTGCACGGCCTCGCGGGGCCTCCGGGAGTGGCCCAGGGTCTGGCAGTGCCTCTGTGAGGAGAGACCCCGACGGAACAAGAGAGGACCGGTGGTCTCGCTCGTGGGCCGCCCTCCCGCCCCCAAGAGGGGAGGAACACGGGAGGAGGTGGGTGTGGGCTGGAAAAGGACCGGCTGCCGCGCGGCCGTGTGTCCGACTCTGACCCGAGTCCTTCGGGAAGCTGGAGGTGGGTCCGGCCTTCCTCATGTGAACTTCTGAGCCACGTCAGGGGTTCAGAGCCGTAGCGGCTTCTCAGCACGACGCGGAGGGGCCCGGAGATCTTCCTGTGGGTCACACGTCCTGTTACTTTGGTCGAACGGTAGTGATCCCAGAGCCACAGGCCCAGCCGAGCATACGCAGCTGGCCACGGAGCCCCGGGTAGTGCGGCAGACTGTCCCCAGAGCCCCGCAGGGCCTTGGTCTGGTGCCTGCCGGGCTGTCCTGCCGTGGGGGTGGCTTCGGGGCCCTGCTGCTGGCGCTGGGGGCCGGGGGGGACTGAGGGCCCGGACCGTTTCACATTGTTTCTTTTTTAGCCCACGATGTGTTTATGGGTTTGAGGGTTTTCAGACTGGATCTGAAACTGGGGAGCGGTTCTCATTAGCGTCTTCCGAACGGTTGGGACGGTTGGGGAGTCTCGAAAGATAGAGAGTGTACGTTTTTGTCTGCGCAGCGTGACCTCTGGATGCCCCTGCTGCCGGTGGGGCTGTTGATACCCGGCCAGCGGGTCCCCGAGGAAGACCTGGTCTAGACGGTTCTGGGTGCGGGCCGGCCCTAACCAGAAGCGGACCACGAGTGCCGTTGCCCCTTTTCCAGAACGGCTCTTTTCCAGAGTGGTTTCTGTGCGCAAGCCAGACTGGCGGCCGGGACGGGCAGGACCGATGAGGCGGCGGGCCAGAGGGGTTAAAGTGCCCGAGGTCACCGGCGGGCTGGGCGGGGATCTCTGCTCCGGGCGCCCCGGCCTCACCCCTGCGCGTCCACGGCCTCGGACCGGCCGCAGGGCTGGTGTCTGTGGGGCTGCCCGCTCGCCCGCTCACCCACCGCCTCTCTTGCAGAGCTATCTGGTTGGATGGGCCCAGTTCCGGAAGAACCCCTGGCTGCTGGCCTACCTCGCAGTGCTGGTCGTGTCTCTCGCGGACTGGATCGTGTCGCTGAGTCTGCTTTGCCAGGAGGTAGGTGGTGCGGTGGCTCCGAGGCGGGAGCGGGGAGCTCTGGGTGGCCCGTCCGCTGCCCGTCTCTTCCCACCCTCCTAGCGTTTCGGTCAGCCGCTGGCCTTGTCCCGTCCTGTAGAAGAAGGCCCGTCCTGAGGCCTGGGGAGGGCACAGGGACTGCTAATTCCTGCCTCCCCACTTGTCAGCTGAATTTCTCGCCCGCCTGGGTCCCCCAGGAAAGCACCGTCCAGGGCCTCGCGCCCAGAGCTCTGTGGGGCCTGCGGTAAGAAGGCCCACATCGGCCACCGGTCCCCAAACCTCTCTGGCTGCACCATCCCCCCCCCACCCCCACCTGGATGCTCTGCCCCGTGATTGGATAGAGGAGAAGCAGGGAAAGTGGGTGTGGGGACATCCGTGTCCCTCAGGGCCCGTCGGGGACACAAGCCCATCGGGTGCTTTAGCCAAGAGAGTTTACATAGGGGCTTAAACAGGTGTCGAGTAACCGACAAAGCAGAACGGGGCCCCGAGGGACACGGAACTGCAGGAAGCTCAGGGGACAGGCCCCCAGAGCTGGCGCCCCGCCCCTGGCGTCTGGAGGGGTGCAGATCACCAGTGCCCCTGCGGAGACTGCTTGGTTCTGGGAGTGCCGCAGGCAGGGCCGGCTGGCAGCCCCAGGGCGTGGGCACCTGCCCTAGGGACAGCAAGGGGACAGCAGGGAGCCGTCCGTCTGCCCCTCCGGCGTCCCAGCCTCTGTCCACGCCCTCGCTGGCAGAAGTAAGCGGGGAGCCGCTGCCGAGAGAGAGAGCTGCAGGGGTGACAAGGGGAGGGCGCCAAGGGGAGGGCGCAGGGCCCGCCTCCCACTTCCTAGCAGGAAAGAGCCTCGTTAGCTTACGAACCCACATCTGCGCAACAGGCCAGGAAGACCGAGCACAGCTCAGACCTCGCTTTGTTATCGGTGGGGCCCTCACTGCTCCTTACAAGTTCCTCTCCCTCTGCGTCCCGCAGCCCTTGCCTCGGCCAGCTCCTCAGCAACTCGGGGCGCTTCCCCTCAAATGGGGACCCAGGCCTCCACTCCCCGGCTGTCCTTGGCAGATGGGCACCCATGCTGGCACGGCACCCTGCTTTGCATGAATTCTTACGTGTGTCCCTGGTGGAGCGCCGCCCCCCCCCCCCCCCCCCCCCCCCCCCCCCCAGAGCAGCAGGACACTGAGTCGTGGGGTCGGGGGAGGAGTTGCTGTTCCTGTCACGTCCTGGTGCTCAGAGCCTCTGATGCGCCTTCTGGTCCCACAGAGGGCTGTGCCCCACAGCTGGGGTCACTGAGCCTGCCTAGGGCCATTGGGCCCTCCCGCAGGCCAGGCACTTCAGAGTGAGGGCCATCGTGAGGCCAGTGGGGGCTGTGGGGCTGCCCTGAAGCAGCGTGGGCCCCTGAAGCTCAGAGGGTGGCCCCTGGGTGGCCCCAGGCAGAGCCCCAGCCCGCACGCCTGTCTGTCCAGTGCCTGGGGAAGGGGCACATCGCAGTCACCCACCCCCTGCCAGGGGGCCGCATCGGGCTGGGTGAGCCGAGTTGAACCGGGCTCTGCTTCTGGAGGGCAGGGCGTCAGTGGTGCCATGGGGGGAGAGGCTTGCACATTACAGGACGCGTCCTTCTGTGTCTTGTGGGTGTTCACTCTGCCCATCCACACATGCGCTTCCTGGACCCCATCCCCTGTGGTCTGGCCTGTTCTTTCCGTGCCCTGATCCCAGGAATTGTTACCTTTCCCAGTACAGATGGGGCAGACCCTGCTTGCCGCAAAGCTTTCCCTTCAGTACCGTCTCGGGGGGGGATTCTCCCAATTGAGGCTGTAATGCCACACGTGGTCCACTGGGTAGAGTCAGCCCATCACCCAGAACCGTCCAGAAACCAGGCCCCAGGTTTCTCCCTGTGGCCAGCTGGCCAGTCATAACTCACACAGGCACCAGGGCGGGGAGGGCGGGCAGGAGAACCAGGGGCATCCCACCCACTCCGGCCTAGTCTCTCACGTCCATTTCTACTTTGTGGCCAGGAGGGTCACAGCCCTCGTGGTCTACCGGTGACCGGATAGGCCATGGTCACGACTCTGCCGTGCCTCTTTCTCACGGGGGACTAGGTATCTGCAGATCAGTGGTGAGCTATGATTCTGTGTGGGCCTCCCAGGGGCACCCCGCCCTGGCCCTAGGCTGGCGTCTAATCAGGGTTGAGTCTTGTGGATGAATCTTCCCATCCTTCATCAAGGCCACATGTCTCCGGGTCCACGACCTGACGTGGCCCCCTGTGTCAGGAGGGCCCTTGGCAGGTCGGGTCACTACACCCGGGGAGAAGCCGCACCCTGCCCTGTGTCTGATTACTGGTGAGGGTCCAAGACCCCGGGTGCGGGTGCCAGCAGGACCTTCAACCCCTGCCTGGCCTAGAGGGATGGCTGGAAGATTCGGGATACGGGCCCTGAGACAAGGTTCCTTCCAGGGGCAGCGAGCGGATCATGGGTGAGCTGGGGACGCTGGTTCCTCAGCCCACGGGGCAGGGCTGGGGGCGTGGCCCTGAGCGTCCTTTCTCCGTCCTGTGCCGGGAGCTGGGCCCCTTCCGAGGGTGCGAGTAGCCGAGGGAGGTTGAGTCAGGCCTTGGGATCACCTGTGGTGCAGATGATCTGGAGGGTCTGCCCCGTGCTGGAGGGAGCTCATTCGGTCGCGAGAGACACCGGGTGCGCGGCAGGATTCCAGAGCACTTGGGTGTGGTGCAGGAGCAGGTGGCGTTCGAATCGGGACAGGAGGCTCGGGCACCGCCCTCCCGCTGAGCAGAGACGGGGCCTTGGCAGCCAGCGGGATGGCGAGGGGCGGGCCCTGGGCGGGCCAGAGTGGGCCTCCGGGCAGTCCGTAGGGCCTGGGGCTGACCTAGCTGTGCTTCTGAGACGAGAAGCCCAGGGGGCCCGGAGTCTGGAGCTGAGAGCTGGGAGGGGCGGGTGGACGTGGAGGGACAATCATCACCGTGAGCCTGAAAACCAAGAGGCCTGATGAGCTCACCGGAGTGCGAGGCCTCAGAGGGCAGGAGGGGCCCTGGGCGCCAGCACTCGGGTCAGGCCCCAGGAGATGGCCCGAAGCACTGGGCAGACTCAGGCCTGGAGGCCACCGGACAGCAGGACCGGCTGGGTCGGGAATGGGGACGCGCGGGGCGGGGGGAGGGGTGAGTGGGGGGGCGAGGGTTGTGTTGCGAGTGAAGGTGTCGGGACATGTGGTGTCTTGGTAGCAGGTGAGGGAGAAGGGGCGCCTGAGGGAAGCCCTCGAGAAGGCCGGGGGGTCCCGAGGACCGTGGGGGGGTGGGGGGCGGGGAGCGGCCCCTGGGTGCTCTGATCGCAGGGGTGGCCCCTTGGCAGGGGTGTGAGGAGGAGGGTGTGGAGCCCGAGGTGGAAGCCGGGGCGTGCGGGGGCAGGAGGGGCGGGGGCAGGGGCGTGAGCGGGGCCCGGGGCTCTTCGGCCTTCTGCCTCCGGCCTGGGTGGAAACGGGGGCCCCTTCCTGCCGTCTTTCAGCCCCTGCGGATTCGCAGGCTCTTTCGCCCCTTCTTCTTGATGCAAAACTCCTCCATGATGAAGAAGACGCTCAAGTGTATCAGGTCGTCGCTGCCGGAAATGGCCAGGTGGGCTCGCCGGGCGGGCGGGGTCTCCTGCTCCCTGCTGTGCCGTCGGGGCGCCGGGACTGCGGCCTGGGGAGGCCGGTGGGCGGGTGTTCGCGGCCTCCCGGCAGCCCCTTGGTGGCCTTGTGCCCCCTGCCTGATAGCTGCAGAGCCCTGCGGGTGCTCCCTTCTGCCCCGCTGTGGCCGTGACCCCTCCCCGCCCGCTCTCCTCCCGTCCCTCCCCCAGTTCTGTCTCCGTCCCCTCCCCCAGTGGCTCACATGGGTGACCCCTCACGTTCCAGCCCAGATGGCTGGACGTGGCCTTCCCCTCTGGGAGACGGGAGGTCCTCGGACCCCCAGGAAATGCTTTTGGGGTCACCGATCATCCCTGCCAGGGAAAGAGGGCTCCCTTAGGGCGGGACCAGTAGCTGAGCGCACGGCGGGCTCTGTCGGGGCAGGGAGCTCCCCGTGCGGTCGGGTCGGCTGTCCCTAGTCCCTTGTCTGCTTGGGCGCGTGGGGTGCGTGGGGTGTGTGTCCCGTGCTGAGCGCCCGCCCCTGCCTCCCCAGTGTCGTGCTGTTGCTGGCACTGCACCTGTGCGTCTTCACCATGCTCGGGATGCTTCTCTTCACAGGCGAGAAGGTACGGTGCTCTGCTCTGACCCGGCCCGGGGCCTTGGGGTTTGGGTGGACAGGGCGGCTCAGGGGAAGCTTCCGGGTCATTCTGGGGCCCGGTTAGGCTGCCTGCCCTAGCCTGGTGACCAGGGTCAGTGTCGGCCCACCCAGGCTCCGGGGTCTCTCCACGTGGCCGGTCTTCCGTGCACCCCTGATGGGGCCCCCGGGTGCCCCCTGCCTCGCGGGTTCAGGGCTGGTCTGCCGGGTGGCCCTCCTTCCGTCTCCCCTCCCTGCCCCGTCACTCACCCGGCTTTCTTTGCACCCCTGTTAGATGGAGGCCCCCTCATTCTGGCATTTGGGGCCCTCGGGATGGACTGCACCACCGTCCCTCTCATGGCACCTGCCTGTCCCCACTTCCCCTTCTCCAGCTGTGGGCTTTTGCCCCCCCCCCCCCCCCCCCCCGCCCCTGTCCCCTTCTTCCAGCTCCTCCCTGCTCCTTGGCCCCCAGTGGCTTGTTGCTGTCTGGAGGTGTCTCCCACCTGTCGCCCCGGTCCCCCAGCCCCGTGCATCTGTGGTCCAGCGTGTCCTTCCTCATGTCCTGGCCAGGGCTGCTGTCCTCAGGCCTGGAGCTGTCCTGTATCTGTCCTGGGAATGTGGCCGATGGTCAGCCAAGGCCGGTTTTCATTGAACTTGTGGTATTTGGGGGTTCAGGCTGTGCTGTCCATGAGGGGGGACTGAAAACTGTCCTTTCTGACTCCGGGAGAGCTGGAGCTGCTGCGTGTGTGTCTGTGTCTGTGTCTGTGTCTGTGTCTGTCCATGTGGTTGTGTGGTCGTGTGGTCGTGTGTGCTGTGTCTGTGTGTGTCTCGGCCAGGGCGGCTGAGAGCTTTTCGCCGTGGTTCCCAGCAGACCCTCTTTGGTGGCCGGTGTCCCTGTGGGTGCGTGGCCTCCCTGAACACTGGCTCTTGGGCCCAGAGGCCGCGACTGAGGTCCTGTCTGTGAGTGCAGAGCCTGCTGGGAAGTGATGGGGACGTGGCGGGTCAGGGGATGCTGGCCTCACAGTGGCTGCTGGGGCAGAGGCCCGATGGCGCCTCAGAGTTGTCACGTTCACTCTCAGCAGGACGACGGGCAGGACCGGGAGAGGCTGACGTACTTTCGCAACCTGCCGGAGGCCCTGACCTCCCTCCTGGTGCTGTTGACCACCGCCAACAACCCTGACGGTGTGTGAGGAGTGGGGAGAGGCCCCGGGGGCGGGGGGGGGCAGCTTTGGTTGTCGCTGGGCCGCAGAGCCGGGCTCCGGGCCGCGGGGGTGCCGAAGGCCTTTTTATCGCGCGGGGGAGGATGACACTGGCTTCTCTCCCTCGCTTGCTCCTTGGTTTTCTTTCCCTGTTCGTCTTTTCCCTCCTCCTTCCTGCCTTTTTCCTTTTTCTTCCGTTTTTTCCCATCTCCTGTGCTCGCCTCCTCCCTTTGCGTCTGTTCCCTTCACCTTGTCTTTCCCCTGGCTCCTGACTTCACCGGGAAGCTAAGAACGCATGAGTTGGTGTGTCTGGCGGGGCCCCCGGTGGCCTCCTCTCTGAGGCCTGACCACTTTCCCTGTTGCCCCCCCGGGCCCGGCCCTGGGTCTCAGGTGGCTGTGGCTGCTCACGTTTGGGGTTGCTGCCGGGGCCTCTCTGTCTGGGCGAGCGGTACGGCCAGGGTGGGGTGCCGTAGGCCTCCAGGGCTTGGCCGTGGCCTGGTCCCCTGGCTGGTGACTTTGGTCTTGGGCGCGGGGGTGATCCCCCCCATCACAGAGACCTTCCCGGGAGGGCAGCCCCCGGCTTCCACACCCAGGGAGAGCTGTGCAGCGGGACCCCGAGCGTTGTGCCCACGCGTCCCATGAGTCCTAGCGAGTCACCCGAGGGAGAGCTGACCTTCCGGTCTGCGGGGAGTAGACAGGGGAGCAGATCTCAGCGGAAGGGAGGAGCAGCCTTGAGAAGTAGTGAGCCCTCCGTTCCGAGGGTGTGCCGGCAGAGCCGGGGGTCGGCATTGGACCAGAAGGCCTCCTGGGTCTCCCCGCCGAGCCCTTCTCTCCTCTGGGAGGCAGACGGCGTGGGGCCGTGAGGGGGTCGGACGGACGCTGAGGCGGGAGCAGGGTTCAGTCCCTGTGCTTTCTTTCTCCCAGTGATGACTCCTGCGTACTCCAAGAACCGGGCCTATGCTGTCTTCTTCATAGTCTTCACCCTGATAGGTAAGTTCCGGTGGGTCTGCAGGGGTCACTTGGGGCAAGATTCTGCCCCCAGTGGCAAGATCGCGAATGCTCAGGTGCGAGTGTGCCCTCCCGACCCCATGGCCTCCCCCCGTGCGCCCTCCCGACCCCGTGACTTCATCCCAGTGTGCCCTCCTGACCCCATGACCTCCCCCCATGCGCCCTCCT
>NC_064808.1:3204483-3213268 GCF_023721935.1 Panthera uncia | reverse complement strand
CATGACTTCACCCCAGTGTGCCCTCCTGACCCCATGACCTCCCCCCAAGTGCCCTCCCGACCCCATGACTTCACCCCAGTGTGCCATCCCAACCCCATGACCTCCCCTCATGTGCCCTCCAACCTCGTGGCTTCTCAGTGTGACCATCTCGTGGTCTTTGGTCTGTGACTACCGATGGCCCCTGTGCCCGTGGCTGGGCAGGCCTGGTGTCTTGCGTGTTCATTGGATGAGGACAAGGCTACGTGTGGGGTGACTGGTGTGCCCCGGGCACCTGACGGGAACCATGAGCACGCCCTGCTCTGTGACCGTCCCTGCCCTTCTTGCCATCCCCCCCGGGGGGTTGCTGTGCCCATGTCCCCTCTGTGCCCCTGGATGCCGGCCTGGCCCTGGGCCCCCGGGGTGCTCCCTCCAGACTCTGCCCGATGACTGTGGCTTTTCCAACTCGAAGGAAGCTTGTTTCTGATGAACCTGCTGACGGCCATCATCTACAACCAGTTCCGGGGCTACCTGATGGTGAGCCGGGCCGCTGTCCCTGTTCCCGCCTGAGCAGCTGCCCCTGGAGGCCAAGCGGGGCGCGACCGAGCTGACCGGCCAGGCAGTCCCTGCAGTGAGGGGTGGCCGGCCGGGGGTGGGGTGGCGGCCCCTTCTGGTCTCCGCGCCGCCTCCCGTGGGGAAGCGGGAGCCGCGGCACATCCTTGCTGCCCAGGCCGCTTCTAGAGGGAGGCCTCGAGGTCGCCCCTCCCAGGGCAGGCGGCCCTGAGCCCACCGTGCGTGTGAGAGCTGGGGGCCCCAGGCGCGCAGAGCGGAAAAGCACGTCTGCATGAATTCCGCAGGCCGGGAGGGGTCTGGCCATGCCCCTGGGGCCCGAGAGGGCAAGGGCCGCTCCCAGCCGCGGGCGGGTGGGTGCCCCCAGAGGCCACGCTGCACAGGAGGGGGTGTGCGGCCGGGAGAGGCCCGACCCTGCCACTCAGAGCCATTGTCCTGGCTTGCAGAAGTCCTTCCAGACCTCGCTGTTCCGGAGGCGGCTGGGGGCCCGGGCCGCCTACGAGGTCCTCTCCTCCATGAGCACACGGGGAGAAGCCCACCCTCGAGGGTGAGTGCCGGGGCTCCCGGGAGCCCCTTCTCCCCGAGGAAGTGGGGGCGCCTGCTGCCGGGAGGGAACGCCTTAGGGGTGGCGTGCTCTGGGGCCTTTCCCGGGCACCGCTCTGCCCAGCTCCCTGTGGGCTGGGGCCCGGGCATCCTGAGGACTCCGCCTCTCTGGTGCTGCGGGGTCGTCCTCGTGAGCCCCGGAGACCCTGGGCCGGCGGGGGCCGAGGCGCTTTGGCCCTCTCCCCCGATTGCGCCCTTCCCGCGCCCCTGCGCTCGGGCGCCCGAACCAGCGGGACCTGGTCTGGAGGTGGTGTTGGTGTGGAAGGCTCCGGCTCGGACGGCTCGTTAGCCGTGGCGCTGCTATCGTACCGCCTGCCGCTTCCAAGGGCCAGCGCGCTCCTCTCGGGGGCGCGACAGTAGTGTCTGTGGGGATTTTAGATGACAGGACGTCGGAGGGCCTGTGGTCGGCTCTTTCACGGAGGTCTGTGTCATCGCCCAGGGCGGCTCGGTCGCACGCGCACAGCCCAGGCCAGAGGGTCGGGCGCCGGGTGCGCTGTGCTGGCCGGGCTCACTGGGGCGCGGTGTCCTTCTTCCCAGGGTCGGGGTGGACCCCCAGGACTTCCTGCAGGTGCTTCAGAGAGTCCAGCTGGACAGCCACCAGAAACCGGTCATCATGGAGGTATCGGAGTCCCCTCTTCCCCTTGCCCTCCTCGGTCTGTGATCTGGGGTCCCCCTGGAGGTCACGTCGGCCAGCAACCCCGCTTCCGCACAGGGCGTCATTTCAGATCGGCCGGGGCCCCGGGGCCGGTGGGGGCTGGGCCCGGCGCACCCTCCTGTCCTGGGCCCTTCCTCCCCTGGGCCCAGCTGACCCCTGCTGACCTGTGTTTCTGTCCTTTGTAGAAGGTGCGTTCCTACGGTGGTGACCTTCTGTCGGCCGAGGAGTTTCAGAAGCTCTTCAACGAGTTTGACAAAAGGGTGATTAAAGAGGTAACTGAGCCACCTGCTTAGGGCCAGGCCACCCGGGGTGAACGGGGAAGTTTACGGTGCGTGTTGGCATTGATCACCCGGGTGACCCTTGGCGTCAGTGCCAGGGATTCTGGCCCCGAGGATGGGGAACGGGAACAGAGATTGCTGGGCTCTTGGAAACCGAGGAGGTTTTGTTAACCTGATGCAATTCGCAGACCACAGGGACTGGCCTGGGCCAAGCCTGACTCAGGGGAACCTTCTGGATGGGTTCCCCCGTCTCCATGACAGACTCTTACCTACTTCCTGTGTGTCCTTCTCTGGAGCTTCCTGAGTTTGTCCAAAGCATTTGTCCTTTGTCCTTGACCCTGATTTGTCAAGTCCCCAGATGGGCCTTGGCATCCAGCTCAGCACTGTGTCCAGAAGACTGTCCCGTGTCAGTTATTGGCGTGTAATTTACGTACATTTATTCACAGAACACTTTGTGTCTGCTAAACACCTGGCGTGTGTTCAGGGTCCCCCCCGGATAGTCCCTCGTGGTTTACTTAAGCTGCTTAGTGACCGTTTAGGCTCTCTCTGCCTCTCTTTTGGTGTTCAAAGACTGCTCGGATGAACGTCTTTGTGCACCTGTTTTCGTGTTTGAGATTATTTTCTCAGGCTGGATAGACTGGGACGAGATAGAAGGTAGGAAAAGTCGAATCCCAGAATAAGGGGGTGCGGGCACTGGAGGGCGCCCAGCGGCCACGTACCCCCCGTAGGCACGTGTGTTTGAGCACACGCGTGTTCCCTCCCCAGCGCCCGCCGCGGCCCGAGTACCGGTCTCCCTTCCTGCGGAGGGCTCAGTTCCTCTTCAGCCACCGCTATTTTGACTACCTGGGGAACCTCATCGCCCTTGGGAACCTCGTGTCCATTTCTGTGAGTGTGCCCTTGCCCTCGTGTGGACACGGGAGGTGCCTTGCGCCCGCCCCTGCCCCCCGCCCCTGCCCCTCCTCCCGGCCCCCTGCCCGAGGTCTCTGCCGGGCCCGGCCGGCGAGCCGCCTCCCGCTCTGGCTCCGCAGGTGTTCTTGGTGTTCGATGCCGACGTGCTGCCCGGGGACCGTGATGACTTCGTCCTCGGGGTGAGCTCTGGGGCCGTGCGGCCGGGGTGACAGCGGCCAGAGGGAGTGAGTGTGCACGGCCTCCCTGCCCCGGGGCCCTCCTGCTGCAGAGCGGCTCCGCCCGTCACGGGACGCCCCCAGAGGAGGGGTGCTGGCCCGGGGCGAGGCCGGGGGGCGGGGGTGGCGGGCAAGGCAGCGGGTGGGGCCGCCCCCCGTCTTGCCGCCTTGTCTGGCCCTGGGATTTGAGCTTCTCCGCGGCTGGTTCTCAGCCCTTTTTGGAACCGTGAGCTCCTTTCTGAATGTTATGTGCTCTCGTCAAACTCTCTAGGAATTTAAAAACAATTTTCCCACGTTGGATGTTAGGCAAAGTAACAGCCACGCCCCCACGGTACCTAACGCCAGAACTCTTAACAAAGCGGGTGTTTTCACGGCGTCGTGAACGATGTTAAAATGGACGCAAACGACTACATCTTCTCTAATTACGTAGGAAGCTGTTTGACTTATCTGGTTTAATGTGCCAGGACAGATTGTGTCCTGTGTGTTAGATGTGGAGCAAAACGTATCCTAGTTTCAAAATCGAAACAACGGCTTTTCTGACCTGATGCTTGAAATTCCTGCATTTTCCACTTCAGGAAAATCAGATTTTCTTCTTTCTTCTTTCTGTTGTATTTTTTTCCTGGATGACCCCAGAAAGGTTCAGTCTCCTCCTCGTGAATGACACATTCCAGAGGTGGCTGGTTTCATTCCTGACAAAAGTCAAATTGGATACACTTGATCTATGTTTTCTCTCTTTTTTCTTTTTCTTTTTTTAAAAGAGAGCACACTGGCTTGAGAAGGGGAGTGGGGTGGAGGGGGAGGGAGAGAGAGAGAGGGAGAGAGGGAATCCTGACGCAGGATTCGATCCCACGACCTGAGCCCTGGGATCATGATCTGAGCTGAAATCAAGAGTCAGACGCTTAACTGACTGAGCCACCCAGGTGCCCCGTATTTTCTCTCTTGTAACGGTAATTGTTCAGCACTAGAGTCAGCCTGGTTAGCTTTATGAGAGATTTCTGGTCAGATGGGGTCTGACAACATCTCTTCACGGGTGAGCGAGGCAGCGCTAGGAATATGGAATTTTTTTTTTTTTTAAATTTTAACGTTTATTTGTTATTGAGAGAGACAGAGTATGAGCAGGGGAGGGGCAGAGAGAGAGGGAGACGCAGAATCCGAAGCAGGCTCCAGGCTCTGAGCCGTCAGCACAGAGCCCAATGTGGGGCTCGAACTCACAGACTGTGAGATCATGACCTGAGCCGAAGTCAGTCGCCCAACCGACTGAGCCACCCAGGTGCCCTAGGAATGTGGCATTTAGACTGGACACCTAGGTGGGGTGACCGCGGCGCTCACCACGCCTCCCCACCCTCGGGACTCCCGTGTCTTACTTCCTGGCTTCAAACATGGACCGGACCGGGACCCAGTAGCCTGAGGCCACGTTCAATGCGAAGAGCGTCTCAGACACACCCGCGGAGGCTGGGAGGGCGCTGCCCATGGGAGTTGTTAGAGGTCCCCTGGAGGTTGGACCGGAGGCGCCAGGGCAGAGACAGCCGGGGGCGCAGGCTCGGGGGGCGGTGGGGGGGCGGGGGGAGTGTGACCCCGGCCTTGCGGGCACAGAGAGGATGTGGGGTCGGGAGACGTAGGGCCGCAGACGTGCGAGTTCTGGAAGCCGGCGTGGGGTTCCAGGCCACCTGAGGGGAGGGTGTGGGGCAGGAAGTTGGGGTGCTGGAGATGCCCCGGGTGTGAGCGGCGGGTGCATGGGAAGGGCGGCCCCGAGAGGCCAGAGGGGAGGCGAGCGGAGGGCGGGTGGCGCGGGCCGGACGCGAGGCAGCTGTGTCCCTTTTGCAGATTCTCAACTGCGTCTTCATCCTGTACTACGTGCTGGAGCTGCTGCTCAAGGCGTTTGCTCTGGGCCTGCGGGGCTACCTGTCCTACTCCAGCAACGTATTTGACGGGCTCCTCACCGTCGTCCTGCTGGTAAAGTCTGAGACGCGCCGGGCCGCTGGCCTCTCCGGGCGGGCGGTGTGCTCTCTGCGTCTGGCTCTGGGCCGTGTCCCGTCCCGGGCCGTCCCTCGGGCGCTGAGGGCCACAGGGAGCCGCGCTCCGGCCTGCAGGGGCAAAGGGCCGGCTTTCGCCCCCGTGTGCTGCTTGGGGGGGCGGGGGGGCGGCCAGCGGGGGCCTGCGGGAGGCGGGGTTTCCGCTGCACTTGAGTGTCACCGGGCAGGCTGCCCAACTCGGGCGGGGGGGGGGGGGGGGGGGCCAGAGGAACTCACGGTCCCCGCCCTCTGAGCCGGCCCCGGCCACAGACACTAAGGACAGTGGGGCCTTGATGTGGGTGGCAGGAGGGGCCGCGGGGGTCAGGCACCCTTTCCCTAGAGCCTGTGGGAGTGGAGGGTCACGCGTGATGTGTGCGTCGTGGCAGCCATATTGGTCCGACATCTGTTCGTCTTTGATCGGAGGTGCGGGCTCCTTGGGACAGGAACAAGGACGGTCTGAGAGCCGGGCCTCCGGTCTGTCCTTGACCCGGGCTCCTCCAGCCTTTCCGGTGTCCCGCCCTCCCTGTGGATAGGCCACCGCCTCCTGAGACTAGAGTGTGTTTCTCGACCGCAGGAAGTCCCATGTTTGGAACCAACCCACGGGGACAAGGACGGAGCTCTGACTTCCCCCCCAAAGCCCCGTTTGAGGGGGAGCATGTCAGACACGAGCTTTAGAACTCGTTTGAAAGCCCCCTAGGTTAGGTTGCTGTAGCGATGCCTTCTCTTCTTTTGTGATTGAAGGTTTTGGAGATCTCAACCTTGGCTGTGTACCGATTCCCACACCCAGGCTGGTATGTGACTGGAGAGAACCGAGGGAGGCTACAGCAACCAGCACCCTGTAGGCCCCAGGGGTGGGTGGCCCGTGCCCAGGCGCCCTGGCCTGTCTGCTCGGGCTGCTCTAGGGCCCATGGCCCGAGTGTTAGGGAAGCAGGTGGCTCGGAACTTGGCCCGTAGGACTGTGGGAGCAGGTCTCTCTTTGCTCTTGGGGATCCTGTGACATGGCCTAACTCGCCGTCAGATGGATAGGGTTCCCAGAGCTGTGACAAGCCGCTAGCGGGCAGTGGGCTCAGCCCCGGCACCAGGGCGGGGCGTGCACCAGGGCGGGGCGTGCGGCTGGGAGCCGTGTGACCTTGGCTTGTCACCTCCTGCTCTGAGCGCCACCCTGTTGGATGGCGGAAGCGGGGGCTGCTGAATCCCCAGGGCTGTTGGAGCCCCACCCACCCTGGTTCTGGCCGCATAGCAGTGTGGCTGTCAGGCCAGGGTGTCCCAGAGCACCTCGAAGTGTGGCTTGTGGTGGCCGTTGGGTTGCGTTGCCCAGAACACAGCTGCCCCAGCCGGGGCCTGTGCCGGCCCCGCCCTCTCAGTGTTTCGGGGGCTGCTTGTCTGCCAGTGGAGTGGCCCGGAAGTGCCGGCGACTTGGCTTAGCTGCCCCAGGGCCAGCTAGGAAGGGCTTAATTGGGGGACATGGTTGGGGCTGGGGCTGGTGCTGGTGCTGTCCGTGGTGGTGAGCCGAGGCCTGGCAGGAGCTCAGGCCGCCTGGTTTCTCATGCGCAGTGAAAACCTGCTTTTGTCCGAGAATCGCAGGGGAACATTTTGCGTGAGCATGAGTTTCGAGTTGACAAGAGCATAGTAAGCTCCGAGGGACACCTAGGGGGTCAGGCCGCAGGATGGTATCACAGGAGAGGGCAGAGTCAGGAGGGGGATGGTGTCAGGAGACAGGGTCGGTGATAGGGACAGGGGACGAGGTCAGAGGGAGGGGTTGCAATAGGAGGGTGGTTAGGGGTCAGCGGAGAGGGACGGGACCGGCTCAGGGACCACGTCTCTTCCACTCGGGCTGGGACCAGAGTTGGAGTGTTCCGGCCTCTGGAACCTGAGTGTCTGTCGTGTGAGACCGGGGTGCGATGGCTGGGCACCAGCGTGAGGGGCTGTGCCTTGACCCGTGCTGTCCTGGGCCGGCAGGTGTGGGCAGTCCGGGCTCAGCGTGTGCCAAGACGGGGCCCCCCTCCCCCGCGCCCCCCGCCCCGTTGCTCTCTGCGTCTCTGTTTCTCTGTGTCTGAACACACACCTCCCGGTCTTCCTGTCGCCGACGTCTCGGGGCCCTCCCGACCGTCTCCTGTGTGTCTCTCCAGGAAGCCAGAGATGCTGGGCCTGCTGTCGCTGTGGGACATGGCCCGGCTGGTGAACATGTTCATCGTGTTCCGCTTCCTGCGCATCATCCCCAGTATGAAGGTACGTGCGTGCCTGACGCCCTCACCTCGCCACCCTGCCTTACTGCCCCCGCTGTGGCCTTGCTCTGGGGAGTGGGTGAGCCTGGGCAGGGAGGGACCGAGAGCAGGACCGTCGTCCCCTTGGTCTCCCTGGGGCGTGTCCCCAGTCCTGCACTGCAGCCGGGTGATGCTGGGGGCAGTTCCAGCCCTGCTTTTATGCATGAGGAGAGGGAGGCCAGCGCAGGTGGACCCGTGTGGGGCACCGCGGCCGTCTGCGGCGGTAGCTTTGGGCTCTTTGGGGCCCCTGGCGCTGGTGAGGGGCAGGGTCTGGAGCTCTTGGAACCCGCGTGTTCCCAGGCGTCCTAAGGTTTCTAGAAGGCTGTGGGCGTGGGCCCTCAGTGGCTTCTAGTAATGAGGGGTGAAGGCGGGACGGGCCAGGGTACTCCCCTCCAGGACCCCCAGTGCAGGCGTGGGGTTGGCTGGGGTGCTAGTCTCTGGGACCCCGATGCGGGAACCCGGTGGCTCATGACATCTACGAGCCTCGTTTTCTCTTAACGTGCCCACAGGGAGGGACACCAGCCTTGAGGGGAGGGGAGCCGGGCGAGCAGGGGATCTAGGCCCAGCGCCCACCTGGCACAGAGGTAGAGTTTGCTCCTCCTGCTTTCCTAAGAACTTTTCGGGAGAGAAGAATCCAAGGACGTCACCCCTTTTCCACGTGTCCGAGTCCCTCCCCCTGAGCTCGTCTCTTCCTTCTGTTTTCGCTGTGCACCTGTCCCTTCTGGGGCTGCCTGTTTCGAAACAGAGTTTCCCATCCGAAGGGGGCCTGGGGCCCTGGGTGCAGCTGGGGGCTGCCGCCCACATGCGTGTGGGGACGCGTGTGCACACGCGGTCGCCTGCGTGCACGTGATCACACACGTGCTCGTAACTACACCGCGCATCTCATTACGTATTCTCGTGCTGACACGCCCGTGCAAGCACACGGTGACCACACGCGGTAACACACCCGTACGTGTAACCGCACGCGTCGTGCACGTGTAGCACGGTAGCCACGCTTAATCGCTTGCGCACACGCACGCGCGCACACACACACACACACACACACACACACACACGGTGGTTTCTGTCGTGTAGCATCCAGCGTTAGGACCTAACGCATCACGTGGGGAAAATGAACTATTTGGAGAGCTCTTCCCTGGGGCTCAGGCTTGCATGTGAGGGGAGCAGCCCTCTGTGGGTGGGGTGCCTGGTGCGTCTCCGGAGCTCCCTTTGTCAGCCCTGGTCCCTGGGGCTAACCTTTCTCAGACCTGGTCCCAGGGACCGACCTTTCTCAGACCTGGACCCTGGGGCCGACCTTTCTCAG
>NC_064808.1:3182689-3204083 GCF_023721935.1 Panthera uncia | reverse complement strand
GGGGCCGACCTTTCTCAGACCTGGTCCCAGGGGCCGACCTTTCTCAGACCTGGTCCCAGGGGCTGACCTTTCTCAGACCTGGACCCTGGGGCTGACCTTTCTCAGCCCTGGTCCCAGGGGCTGACCTTTCTCAGACCTGGTCCCAGGGGCCGACCTTTCTCAGCCCTGGTCCCTGGGGCCGACCTTTCTCAGCCCTGGTCCCAGGGGCCGACCTTTCTCAGACCTGGACCCTGGGGCCGACCTTTCTCAGACCTGGTCCCTGGGGCCGACCTTTCTCAGCCCTGGTCCCTGGGGCTGACCTTTCTCAGACCTGGTCCCTGGGGCCGACGTTTCTCAGACCTGGTCCCTGGGGCTGACCTGGCCACCGTGGGCCTGTGCTTGTGTGGAGCCTCCAGACCAGAGAGGAGCAGCCAACCCAGCATCAGTGGGTCGCTGGGCAGTGTGATCTGAGCCCCCGTGTGCCGTGGCTTCGCCAGAGGACTCGGGATCGAGACACAGCTGCGTCTGGGGGGCTGGTGGCATTGGTGGGGGGCACGTGGGCGTATCTGGGCGGGCGTCTCTGAGTATGAGTGTGTGTGGCGGGCGTGGATGTATCCGCGTGTGCGGGTGTTTATGGGCGGCTGTGGGACGTCTGTCCAGCTGTGCGTGTAGGGGTGTGCGTGTGCATGCAGTTGTGTGCGTGTGTGCAGGTGGGTAGGTTGGTCGTCCACTGGTTGCGTCCCGCCTCTCCGGGCCAGGGTCTGGGTGGCGGGCAGGGTCGGCCTCACCTCAGTGGGGCCAGAGAGAGCAGGGCCGTGCCTTCTTCTCGTCCTCAGCTGATGGCCTTGGTGGCCAGTACAATCCTGGACCTGATCAAAAACATGCGGGCCTTCGGCGGGATCCTGGTGGTGAGTGTGGCTGTGGGCGTGGGGGTGGGGGTGAGTCTGAGCTCGGCCGGAGGCCCGGGTGAGCGCGGGGCTGGCCGGCCCCTCCAGAGGAAGTGGGGCCCTGGGTGAGGTGGCCGTGTGTCCGGGTCGGGAAGCCGCGTCGCCTCCTGCCAGTGCAGAGGGCGGACCTCAGGGCTGGTCTGCGGGGAGGGCTGCCCGACCGCGCTCCCTCTCTGTGCCAGAGATCCTGTCGGCCGCTTGGAATCCCTCACGTTTCTCGGATCGCGGGCCGCATTGAGACACTGGTGTCCTTTTTTTCTTTTTTTAAAAGTTTGCTTATTTTGAGAGAGAGAGAAGGCGGTCAGGGAGACCGAACATCCCAAGCAGCCGTTGTGCTGTGAGTGCGGAGCCCCACGTGGGGCTTTGGTCTCATGAACCGTGAGATTGTGACCTTGGCCCAAATCGAGAGTCAGGTGCTTAACCGACTGAGCCACCCAGGTGCCCCTGAGACACTGATTTTAAAAGTATGAGAGGCACTAGGGGTCCCTGCAGCCCCAGAGACCCCAGATGGGGTTTAGTCCTCCCTCCTTGCTGAGAGGGATCTCGGGAGCCCCCAGCCATGTCGGCCGTGGTGCTGCTGGCTCTGCCTTGTGGTCCCGCCCCAGCGGGCAGGGGGGACACCTAAGGCTGCTCTCGGCACGAAGCCCAGCAGTGGGGACGGAGGCCCAGAAGGGACTGGGTTAGGCTGGGCTGTGTGCTCCTTCCTTCTCCTGCTGGGCTCGTTGGGGACAGGTGGGGATGGGTCAGGCCGCTGGTGGCCTCGTCCCTCTGTGGCACGAGCCTGCTGGGTGGTGCTCCTTGGACCTCATCACCTCCTGGAGAAGCCTTGCCGGTTCCTACCTGCCCCTCCCTTGGGGACCCCTCCCCTGGGGCCCCCTTCCCTTATGACTGGCGTCTGCCTCCAGTGGAGCCCAGGGTAGGGGTCCTTCTTACCTCTTTCCTGCCACACCTGTCCCAGAGAAGAGGCGGACAGCCTTGCTTCGACTCGGCCGCCTCGGTCTTTCCCCTGGGCCCCCAGTTCATCTTTGTGGCTCTCCTGGTGGTGGTGGCTCCTTGCTCCTTCACTGGGGGGCAGGTTGGTGGCCAGGAGAGGGTGCCCGGGAGGAGAAGTCCTGGTGCTCCTGGGGGAGGCCGGCCGTACCCATGGCTGGGGGCTGGGGGCTGGGGGCAGGGCTGGGAGTCTGCCGGCAGGTGGCCTTCACACGCTCAGCCCGGCCCTGTGGGTCCGTGTGCCGGTGGCATTGACCGGGCCCGGCCCCGCCTCCCCAGGTCGTGTACTACGTCTTTGCCATCCTGGGCATCAGCCTGTTCCGAGGTGTCGTCGTGGCGCCTGGAAACGGCAGGTGAGTGGGGCCTGAAGGTGCCAAAGGGAGTGCGTCTCGGGGTGCGGAGTCTGGGGGTGTGGAGGAGCGTGAGCCTGGATGGCAGTGCGGGGGCGGGCCTCCTGGTCCTCGTTCCTTTGCCTCCCCACCTCCTCTCCTCCCACACCCCTCCCCCTCTCCTCCCCTCCCCTCTCCCCCTCCCCTCCCCTCCCCCCCCCCCCTCCCCTCCCCCCCCCCCTCCCCTCCCTCACCCAGACTTTGCACTGAGAGCGTGTCTGAAGCCTGCTCAGCGCAGCGGCCCCACCCCTGTGCCCCACTTGGGAGCTTCAGGCCAGGCCATGCCCTGGTGGAGCGGAGCGCGGGGCCAGACCTAGAGCCGGCCGTCTGGGAGGCTTGGTTTGCCCTGTTTGTCTGCGGCTCTCGGCCCCTGGCCGTCCTCGCGGCACCTCCGGAGGTGGGGGCATTTCTGTCTCTACCTTCTCGGGCCCAGACCGGTTCCAGGCGTGCAGGGGCTGAGGCAGTGCCGGGGCCCCCGCGTCCGTGTCCCCGTCCCCACCCCTGACCCAGCTTGTCGTGTCCCTGCAGCCTGGCCCCCGACAACAGCTCGGCGCCCTGCGGAAGCTTCGAGCAGCTGGAGTACTGGGCCAACAACTTTGATGACTTCGCGGTGAGCCCCGCAGGCCCTGCTCCGCGGGACCCCTGCCCTCCCGACCCCCTTCCTCTGCCCTCCTGGAGCCCGTGTGTGCGTCCCCGCAGGCCGCCCTGATCACTCTGTGGAACGTGATGGTGGTGAACAACTGGCAGGTGTTTCTGGACGCCTATCGGCGCTTCTCGGGCCCGTGAGTGACCCCGCCCCCGCCGCGAAACTGTGCCGTGCGACCCTGGGCTCGCCAATCCTGGGGACCGCCGAGGGGTGAGGCTCCTCAGGCTGCTGGGAGCCCTGGGGGCAGGCTGAGGGGAGGAGAGCCTGGAGCCTGGGGGGCTCAGACGGCCCCAGCGGAGGGTCCTGGGTTCGAATCCCAGCCGAATCGCTTGCCGGCCGTGCTGCCCGGGCGATTCGTTGACCGCTTCCGCGAAAACAGGACTGGTGGTGCCACAGAGTTAGCGGCAGGACTCGGCGGAGAGCCGCTGCTTACGCGCCGTCAGGTGCGCGGTGCCCCCCGCGTGCGCGTGTGGCCTGGGTGGCTCACGGTGGCCCCCACGGCCTTCCTCCTCCACAGGTGGTCGAAGATGTACTTCGTGTTGTGGTGGCTGGTGTCATCTGTCATCTGGGTCAACCTGTTTCTGGCTCTGATTCTGGAGGTATCAGCCGAGGCTCCGTCCTGCCCTTGGGGCCTGGCGCTGCTCGCCCTCGCTGCCGGGAGCCCCTTGGAATGCCCTCGACCCCTGATGTGTGGGGGTTCTCGGCTGCCGGGTGGGCTGGGGGCGGCCATCGGGCGTCTGGCTCCTGCAGGAGCCGGTGGCCTTGCTGGGCCCTGGATCCCAGCGTCGGGGCGAGCTCCGCTCCCTGCCGTGGACGCCTGGCCGACGCTGGAGGGGAAAAGGCTGGTTCGTGTGGGACGCACACCCACTGGGCCCCCTCTCCCCCCGCCTGCTCCCCAGAATTTCCTCCACAAGTGGGACCGCCGCGCTCACCTGCAGTCCCTTGCTGGGGACCCAGATACGTGCTGTCAGGTGACTGTGGATCTCCTATTCAGGTGTGTGGATGAGGAAGGGGGCGTCTGCTTGGCTTGTGGGCGGGGAGGGGGAGAGGCCGGGAGGTGGCCGGCAGGCGGGCGTCCTCTGTGACGGTCTCCCCACGAGCCCCCGGTCCCTTGCCTCCCTCCCACCGACTTCCGAGCCGGGACCAGGGCGTGGGCTTCCTCTGCTCCTGCTGCCGGGGCTGTGGGCTCTGTGCTGTTGTCTGGTGGGCGTGTAAGGCGACAGGCTCAGCTTCCCTTAGTCTCCAAGCGATTCTCCTGGCGGGTGGAGGCAGGTGGCCCTAGGAGTCCTTGCCTGCCCTTCCCCACGGTGGAAGCCATCCTCTGCCGGCACAGGAAGGCGGGGGCGACCCCTCCCCCCGCCCCCTTGAGCATGTGCTGTGTTGTAGCCGCCGGCTGGCGTGGAGGGGCGTCCTCCCGGGCTTTCAGCCCCGTGCTCACATCCCACACGTGGAAACCCGTCCTCGTGTCCCCGGTCCTCCCCAAGCTGTGCACGGGTCTGAGGATTCCTGAGCGGGGAGCAGGGCCTCTCTGAGTCGTGCTCACGCTCTTCTGGAGGCACCCGGGTCACTCTCCAGAGCTCCCCACACGTCTTTCCCTCCCCCCGACTCCACAGGGACGTCCTGGAGGAGCCCACGGAGGAGGAGCTGCTGGAGAGGCTGAGCTGTCACCCGCACTTGCGGCTGTGCAGGTGACCCCCAGGTGCGCCGTCCTGGCACGGGCGGCAGGTGGCTGTGTGGCCTCGAGACGGATGCCCGTCGAGGCAGCAGCCCGGGAGGAGAGCCTTTGCGTGGCCGGAATTCTCCACCCACGCGAGGCGGGAGCGGAGAGCAGGGCCCCGTTCGCTGCCCGGCGGAACCACCACCTACCAGTGGCTTTTCCTCGCGGCGCCTTGGGCTCCGCGCCCGGCCACTTTCTGTGGTCGGCTGCTGCAGTGAGACTTTGACTTTTCTACACCCGGGTGGAGGGTGACTCCCCAGGACCTTTGAGACCGTCTGGAAAGCAGGAGGCAGTGGCCTTCCTCGTGGGCCCTGCGATTTCTGTGGTGCCTTCGCTGCCGGTGGCCTTCAGGGACCACGGGCCCGCCTGGGGCCTGCATGGGCCAACCGGCAGCTCTCCAGGGCATTCAGTTTGGGTGGTTTTAGGGGAAGAGAATCTTAAGGGTTTTATTGTTTTATGGCTCCCATGAGTATCGATTGGACGGATTTCTTTACGGGTCAGAATGCCCGTAGTTTTTATCCTGGCGAAGAGTGAGGTCGTCATTCTTATGTGGACACAACTCCAATCCTGCTTCTCTGGAGCAGGGTGGCCAGGTAAGGTTGTTTAGGTTGTGCACTGTAAACCTGGCTGCGAGGGTGTGTCCAGGCACTGGAATGTCTCCCCAGGGTGACGGGTACCTCTTTCTAACTTGCATAAAGGCATGTGTAAGTCAGTGGCTCTGCATTTTTTCCTCTGAGTTTATCTTGAGACCGAGAGAGAAAGCATGTATGAGTGAGTGGGGGAGAGGCAGAGGGAGAGAAGAGAGAATCCCAGGCAGGCTCCACGCCATCAGCACGGAGCACAACGCAGGGCTCGATCCCACGAACCGTGAGGTCATGACCTGGGCCGAAACCAAGAGCTGACGCTCATCTGACTGGGCCCCCAGGTGCCCCAATGGTAGCCGTACTTTATGTGTCTGCAGGACGTGTGGCGCAGGGGGGAGAAGTGAGTAATGTGTGACGGGCCATATTGCCTCTTGAGCCACCGTACGTCCAGGAAAACCATCAAGGGTTTTCTCATTTCAAGGGCCAACTCGAGTGCTTGCCGGGAGCCCCTGCAGGTCTGTGTCAACCAGGATTGGAATCCTGGAAAATAATGCCGGGACCGATCAGTGCCGTCTGCTGTGGGCCCCGAAGGGGGAAGCGAGGGCACGGGTGCTGACTCCACTGCAGGAAGTGATGTCCTCCTTCCCCGTTTGTCTGACAAGTGGGGTGAAGGGAAAGTAACTTAAAAAAAAAAGAAACTTGACAAATGTCGGGAGACCCTGGTGCCTAGGGTTGCGTAGGGCCGGCCACGGTTTCACGGACCCACCCTTTACACTGCAGTTTCTGCTCCTGGAGTCGACCTGGCATCCTGGGCACCAGCGGGCCACACCCCTCAGGTTTGGGGGCTCTTCAGATGCTCTCAGACTGCTCTTCTCTGCGGGCTGCCTTCTGGGCAGGCTGGTTTTGGGCGGGGAGCCCCTCACGGAGCGGTGGGGTGAGAAGCCTGCACCCAGCTTGCCTTGGCGGAGCCCCGCTCTCTCTGGGGACAAGGTTGCGGCCCACCCGGTCAGCCGCCGTCTGCACCTGCTGTTTCGCCACCCCGTCACCCCCTCCGTCCGAGGTCTGAGCGCCATCTGGCGGCAGGATTGGATTCCCCTTCATGCGCGCTGGAACCCATGACCCCCAGGGGACAGCTCATTGCTTTTCCCAGGCTGGCCAGAGGCCTGCTTCCTCCTGGGATCCAAGGCCTGGGCTGCAGGCTCGTCCGCCCAGAGTGAGCCTCGTAGCGGACACTCGCCAGGTAGGATGTCCTTCCTTCCGCCCCGCCTGTGTGCGGGTTCCAGCTCCCACTCGGAAGGCCCCCTGCCTTGTGTTTCACGGCCCGTGTGCAGAGAAGCCCTGTCTGCTCGTTACTGTCATGTGGCACGGAATCCGGGCGACCCACGTCAGAGTCTGGGACACGGTGCTGCTCGGAGAGGCTGGCCCCGCCTTCAGGATGGGCCAGCCGAAGGTGGTGCCCCCAAGCTGGTGACTTCTGTCCACAAGCTAGTGTCTCTTGGGTGCTCTGGGGGCACTGACTGTTCCTTCCTCAGGTTCAAATGGTATCGGCCTCCCAACATTTGTCCCCGCGAGAACGAGGGCCGCGTTCACGGGGGAGCTGGGGCTCCGCTTCTGGTTGAGGGGAGCTGGTGGGGGTTGCCCGGTGCCGTCCGGGGGCCGCACTGGGGAGGACCCATTTGAGGAGGACACGTGCTCACATCTCTCAGCCCCTTGCGGCTCTGGCGGGCACCGCTGTTCTTGTCTGTGGCTACCGTGGTCCTGGTCCCCCCTCTGCACTCTGGATGGGCGCGAGGTACAGGGGGCTCAGCCCTGCTGGACCCCGGAGTCCCCCAGTCGCATGCAGGAGTCTGGGACACCTGGAGTGGTGTCGCTGCCCCGGTGGAGGTGGGTGGAGGCGGGGGCAGGACGTCACTGCGCCCCGGGGAGCCCCGTGGCACGGGTCAGGCTCCGAGGAGGGGCCCGTGTGTCTGCGGCCTGGGGAGCCCTGGCCTGGGTGTCAGCAGGAAGCTGAATGGAGGCGGCTGGCCCAGTGGAGGGGTCTCCCGGGGGGGGGGGGGGGGAAGGGGGTGGGGCAGAGTGGTGGGTTTGCAGCCACACGCACCAAGTAGTTGGGCCTTCCGTCCCAGATGCCGATGGGCCTGGAGTTGCGTGCGGGCAAGGCAGGGACCCGGGTGGGCACCAAAGCCCCCACCTGCCTGGGACGCCTGAGTCCTTCACGCTGCGGGGGACTTGCTTCGTACCTGCCCAGATCGGGGCCACCAGCTAGCCCGGGCCTCTGAAGGTGACTTCCTCCAGGACCTGGGGTCGCCTGCCTGCCTTCACTGGGACCAGGAAGGGCTGTGAGTGGGCGGGGACTGTCTCCTCTCCCATGGGGGTTCCCCACGGGGGCCCCAGGCCCCTGTCCCCGCTGGGGGGCACCAGGAAGGACACAGCTGCTGTTTCTGAGGCCGGAGGAGGGCAGGGAGGGGCAGGAGCAAGGTGAGGCCGTGAGTTTGCTCGTGTTTAATAATAACGAACTATAGAAATGATCCCCGAAAGCATCGTCTTGCTCATGTTTGATGATAACGTGGAAGTGAACGCAGACTTAAGAGAAACGTCACAAGTACAGCTTTCCCGGGATCACTGGGGAGTTCAGTTGTAGTTCCGATCCCTTCGCCTTCCGCGCTTGAGGGAGGGTCTCCAACACACGGGGACACTGGGATGGGGTCTCCACGGCTTCCTGCTGGCTGGTGCTCACCCCACGCGTGGCCATTCGGAGCCTCCAGCCCGGACCCTCGGGCTCCGTGGTCATCTGTGATCTCCCCGGACAGGTGACCTCAGCGCTTTGGAAGGTCAGCCGGTGATGGTGATGGGAGGTTCCCAGGCTGGGTTTGTGCAGGGTTTCCTCATCAGCGTGTTTCTGCCGTGTCTGTAGGAAGACCAGAGCTGCGTGCCCTGGCAGCTGGTGGGCAGTTTCCGTTTGCCCCGCGGCCGCTGCCCACCCCATCATCTGCCGTTGGTGGTGCCGGGTCACCCGGCGTAAGGTGGCTCTTTTTCCCTTTGTAACTCAGGGGTGGGAGGTGCTTTGAAGCTGGGCTTCAGTTCTCCAGGCTTCAGTCACTTCTTCCCTGCCTTCCTCTGCGCGCACTATCATTTCCTCCGTTCTGTGTGTTCTGTATAGTCCGTTCCGTTTCGTGCTCAGGTTCTCATTTGGCCGGTGGGAGCCGCTTCATCTCGATTTTGTGTCCATTTGCTAGGCACCTGCCGTCCTCTGAGTGCTTCTTTGCTTTCTGGTGTGAAGAGACGTTCAAGGCCTCATGTCACGCCTCCTGTGCCCCAGCCCTGGAAACAGACGTCTCTCCAAGGACTCGTGCTCCTTTAAGCAAGAACAGCATCTAGGAACCAAGATGTGGGTGTGAGGTGCGTTTCCTGCTGCTGGCGTGCTGCTTACCCAGGTTCTCTCTGTAGACAGAGCTGGGGAGTACATGCATGCATCTGTCCGTCCGTCCATCCATCCATCCATCCGTCCATCCACCCAGTGGACAACTGTGAGATCACCCTGATACCAACACCACAGGGCACAGCTGGTTTTCTCTCTCCGTGGCTCTCAGCCCTTTTCTGAGTGGTTTGCGTTCTCCGTAGCCTGGGCGCTGACTCAATCCGTTCTCTTGTAAATAACTTGCCTCATCCTCCCCACAGAGATGCCCTCCTCACCCCGCAGGGGCGCCCCTGTGGATGCCCTCCAGCCAGAGACCTCCGGGAAAGAGCTTTCCAGATGGAGAGAGAGTACCGCCCGGCCCTTTACCGTTAGGAATAGCGGAAGTAGAATCTGACCAGCTTATTAAAACCAAATAAGTAAAACAAACAAACAAACAAAAAACATTAGAAGAAACGTATCTTTTTATTCACAAATAACATGGTGGTCCCTACCGAAGGGCTGAGAGCATTAATAATTCAGCAACATGGCTTGCTATCAGATTAATACTCTGAAATCAATTGCTTTTCTAAACACTAGCGACAAGCTGCCCCAAGTTTATTTTAAAGGATATCGGAAGAAATAACTATTCACATGAGAGTAAAATCCTCAAGGTCCTTAAAAATACATTGAACGAGGCCCATATCCAGGAAACCGTAAAACCGCACTAAACCCCATGAATGGACTTGAGCGAGAATGCAGTCACGTTCTCTTGCTGGGCACCTGTTACCACACAGCGGCCTCAGACACTCCACACTTGACCCGCTCGCAGCTCGGCAGGCCAGACGGGCAGGTGCTGCTTCGCGGGGCCTTCTGCACGGCGGGGCTCAGCCCGTGCCCCACCTCGTTCTCCGGGAAGAGCCTGACAGCTCTGCAGTCGTTCGGGTTGTCGGCCGAGTTCTGTTCCGAGGCCATAGGTGATGGTCCTTCCCGTTCCCCGGTTTCCTTATTGGTGTCAGCAGAGGGCTGCTCTTAGGCTGCCTTTGCTCTCTGCTCCACAACCCCCAGTCCTCAGAGTCGGCAACGGAGAACCTGCTGTGAATCGAATCCCCTTACCCTTTGTGCCCGGCCCTCGCTACGTACAGGCTCGCCTGATTAGGTCAGGCCCACCAGGATACTCCCCCTTTCTTGAAGTCCACAAGGGTGTCCGAGGGTGAGGCTCACTGGGGGTCTTAGAATTCCTCCTACCACAGTCTTCCTGTTCGTAGCCAGAAAGAGTCGATATCGTAAACATCTCTGCCTTCCCCAATTAATCCATAGATTTGTCAAGATTCTAAACAGAATGCTCATTTCTTCCACAAAATGTGATGAGCTGAAAAATTTACCTGAAACTTACGTGCAAAAAATAGCTAGGTCAGTTCTGTAGAAAAATATGGTTGGAGACCTTGCTCGCCAGTGTCCCTGACTTACCGTGGGGATACGGAAACTAAGACCAACCAGCATGATCCCAGTGCAGGGGCAGATGGAGGAATGACGTAGAAGGGAGAGCCCAGGACGGCAGCGGTGAGGGGCTGGGGCCGCTGGGAGGCTCTGTGCACCCCCAGGGGCCAGAGCGGCCTCAGCATCTGTGGGTTTTTGTCCGGCTGGCAGGTGCGGAGCCAGCGGCTGGATGGGGTCCAGGACCTGGGAGCAGTCTGTCGCTGGGACCTGGGAGTGGGGGTTCGAGTGGTTCGGGGCCTTTCATGTGGTTACGTCCTCAGCACAGCAGGGAGGAATCTTGTCTTTCACCCGAACAGCCAGGATTTGGTTTTCTGCCTCAGAGATAATTGGCGGTGCTTGTGAAAAGGTTCGAACGATTCGTTGTTTTAAAAAAAGCGAAAGGCAGGTACACCTCGCGGCTCTTAACGTGTAAGAGGGGGCCGTGGGGCTCCACAATGCTCCTCACGTCAAAGTGGCCAGCAGGCGCTGTGGACAGTGAGCGGGCGGCCCACCCCGGCCCACCGATCGCGCCCGGGGCCTCCGCCATTCTGGTGGCGGCAGGCCCACACCTGCAGGGACCCCGGCGGCCCGGCTGCGGCCCTGGGTTTGATACAGCAGTTGGCTAATCCGAGTGGGGGGCCTCGGCAACACCTGTCGCCAGGTGAGCCGGACCCGCCTTACCCGCCTCCCTGGCTTTCGCTTTTTCCTCTCAGCTAACGGGCAGGTGGATGGGGGCCCGCTGACACCAGACTCGGGCGGAGGAGGCCATCCTTGGCCGTAGGCGCTGGGCCGGCAGCTCCCGGAATCCCCTGCGGAGGCTCGCTCAGACAGAGCTCTGGGTTCCACCCTGGCCGGTCTGCTTTACGCTGGCTGGGGCGGGGCCCGGGAACCTGCATTTCGACTTCGTTCCCAGGGAGTGCTGCTGCGCGTCCAGAGACCAGAGCCGGAGAACAGCGGGCTCGGGAAAGAGTTAGCTTCTCTCCCTCCCTTTCCTGGCGGCTTTCTTTCCGGAAGTACTTCCTGAGCACCTATTGTTGCCGTCGGGGGGGCTGTAAATAATACTTTGGTGGGGGGCTGTTACGGAGAGGACCTCTTTCTGACTGGTCCCCTCTGGAAAAGGCGCTGGCTTCTCGCGCCGCAGCCGCTGCCCTGGTCTCTCCGGGCTGGCGGAGTCCAGGCAGGACGTGGTCCTCCCGGCCGCCACGACCCCTTTCCTGTCGCCTGGGCCCCACGTCTGTGCGCAGACTGCCTAACTGCACATAGGGAATCTGGCTGTGCCCCGATGGGCGCGCTGGGCAAGGACAGCTACCGGGGCCCCTGGACACAAAGGGGGCACAGATGGGGTGCTGCCCCCACGGGGGTCCGGCCACCCTCCCCCAGCAACGTGATCCTACTCTCCCCTCGCTGTTCCCTGGCCCTGTGGGGCACTGGGTATTCCCATTCCTTCCCCCGTCCCCAGGCCCTGGTGGTGCTTGTATGTGGCTAGTGCTCCATACCTAGTCCTGCCATTGAATGCCGAAGAGCAGGTGGCTCACGTCAGATGCTAACATCCACTCTGTCGATGGGCTCTGCAGGCTGCCAGGCACCGATGTAAAGTGGGGTAAAAACAGAAACGGCTGGGGCCGGGAGCAGGAGGAAGAGGTGGCCCATACACCCAGGGACCCACTATGGTTGCAGGCCAGCTGGGAGCTCCCTGGCAGCCCTAGGGAAAAAGGGACCAGGTTTCCGCCAGAGGAGGCAGCGGGCTGCTTGTTGGTGGGAGATCTGGTGGGGGTGGAGGTGTGCTGGGCGGGGCCGGGACACGCCCCCTGGCTGTGAGCTGACAGCCCTGGCTTTGTCATCTCGTTCCCGGGTCTCGTGAGGGCCCACGAGGTGAAGGACGCGAATCCTGTTGAATCCTGTGGAGTCACGGGCTGGGGCGCTGCTGACAGATGGGGAAACTGTCAGAGTTTCAGAGGGGCCAGGAAGCCTGGTGCAGAGGGGCCAGGAAGCCTGTTCAAGGCCACCTGACTGCTAACGGTGCAGCCTCTTCCCTGCGTCCCCCCGCAGCACATCAGCACGAGGACGTGAGTGCCGCGGGCCTGGGGTAGGTGTCTGTAGAGACAGTGCGGTGACATCACGTGTGACCCGCACACAGGAGGGTCCCTACAGCCCCCAAGGGAAGTGGGAGGCGACCGGCTTGAAGAGGCATGCTTCGGGGGTTGGGAGGCAGGCTGGGCTCCTTGCGACTTTCTCCCCTCTTCGCCACTATCCAAAGAGGCTCGGGGCACACGGAGTCCACAGCCTGCGCCTGGGCCCCACCCGCCGCGCGCCGTGACCTTGACGTGCAGTTACACCTCCTGAGCCCCGTCTCCCTCGGTTGGGAAGGGAGGTGGGTGGGTGGATGAAGTAATGACACCCGAGGGAGCTGATGTGCGGACCCCCGGCCCTTTGTCGAACTGCAGACCTGTGGTTCAATCTCGGAGCTCCTTGTAGGTGGGGAAACGGGCACAAGAAGATTTTTGTTTTTCTTTTTGTCTTTTAGGAGCCCGTGCTGACAGGTGGCATGGCGGAGGGTGAGCCCAGCTCTGTCACGAAGGCTGGTGCCCTCAGCCTGCCCTGTGGGTCTTAGCGCCAGGCCTGGAGGCTCCCTTGGTTTCTATATGACAGGCATTCACATGCAGCTTGCTCAGCGCACAGGCGGGTGGGCTCTGGGCCCCCCGACTCTCCCGGGTGCCCCGTTTCAAACCATGAAGGTAAGATCGGCTCCGTCAGCCTGGAAGTCCTCGCCAGCCACGTGCAGGGAAGGACGGAGGGTATGCGAGGGGCAACCCCGGGGGCCTTCTGGTGGAGGTGGCGGATGGCCCAGGGCTCACTCGTGCGCAGAGCGGAGCGGGGTGCCGGGGAGGGGGGTGGTCACCGCAAAGGAGCTGCGGCTGGGGCTGTCCGTACGATGTCCTGTGGGGCCCTGGCCACAACTCGGGGTTGAATCTTGGCCCCTGTCTTAGCCCCTGAGGCCGGCCCCACAGCAGGGCCCCGGGGAGAGGAGGTTCGGGGCCCAGGCACGGTTTCCCCGGAGGATGAAGGTACGTGTGCTTGGAGCCGACGCCGGGGTTCTCGGCCTTTCCTCCGCTGGCTCCCTCCCCCGGGCCCGGCACCTCCAGTGACAGGTGCCAGGCCTGTCCTCAGGTGTGACACGTGCTGGACAGCTTGTCCTCCCAGGGGCCCCTCCGGATAGGTCTCCTTTCTGGCGTCCTCTTGCCCGCACGTGACCCGCATCCGGCCCCACTGACCGGGGAGGCTGGGGTTGCTGCCCGGCTGTCCTGGCACCCTCGGGCCACCGTCTTCAGTCGTGGGGGCACACGCGTCAGCCCCCCAGGTGACCCTGAGCCCCGCACGGCACGTAGTGTTGGCAGCTGGGGGGGGCACAGCAGAGTGGTGAGTGTCCCGCCTCCTCCCCCTCTCGGTGCTTCTTTCCGCTGTGAGCGAGGGGGCTCCAGGGCGGGGGGGCTGGTTTTCACCCATTTCCTTTGTCACTTCCGTTCGTGTCGAAAGGGTTCCCCCTTGGGTTGTCACACCCCTTGTGTTCGGGCGGAAGCTCATTTACAGCTTCCCGCCGCAGACCGTTTGCGCCGAAACAAACCCGGAAACCTCGAACCTGTGGGTCCTTCCGCTCGATGGCGTGGACGTGGGTGGCTCGTCCCTCTGATGGTGTTGGATGTTTCAGACTATCCTGCCCGGAGCTTTTACGCTGAGAAAGAGGAGAGGGTTCGGGGAAGGACGGGACCCCCTGGCGGAAGGTGGATCGTGGAAAAAGTAGGCGTGACCAGCTTTCAAATAAACTGGAAGGTTCTTGATTGGGCAGAGGGTTGGCGACTGTGGCCCTTGTGATGCCAGTGGCCCTTGGCTGTCTGCTGAATCCGTGGACCCTTCTTAGAAGAATGTCTTTAAGGGGTGCCCAGGTGGCTCAGTCGGTTGAGCGTCCAACTTCAGCTCAGGTCATGATCTCGTGGTTTCTGGGTTCGAGCCCCGTGTTGGGCTCTGTGCTGACTGCTCAGAGCCTGGAGCCTGTTTCAGATTCTGTGTCTCCCTCTCTCTCTCTGACCCTCCCCTGTTCATGCTGTCTCTCACTGTCTCAAAGATAAATATGAACATAAAAAAAAGTATTTTAGGGGCGCCTGGGTGGCGCAGTCGGTTAAGCGTCCGGCTTCAGCCAGGTCACGATCTCGCGGTCCGTGAGTTCGAGCCCCGCGTCAGGCTCTGGGCTGATGGCTCGGAGCCTGGAGCCTGTTTCCGATTCTGTGTCTCCCTCTCTCTCTGCCCCTCCCCCGTTCATGCTCTGTCTCTCTCTGTCCCAAAAATAAATAAAAAACGTTGAAAAAAAAAAAAAAGTATTTTAAAAGAAAACTGTCCTTAAGCCATAACCTGAAATGGAGAATAATTATATTGAAAAACTGCCAACAAAATACTAACAAATAAATGCGGGACAGGAGATTCACCACCTGCCCCACGTTCAAAGCACCATTGGAGATGAAGCATCCTGACAGGAAGTTACGTGCCCGGGAAGGGCCAGAGGCCTCACCGATGCCCTTGTCTGTGGTCTGGCTTGTGCCGTGCTTTGGTTTTCTCACCCGAGTCCCCAGCACCCCAGCACCCCCCGCCCCCCACGCGTGGAGGTCCCCTGCCGATTTCCTGGTGGGCTCTCCCCTCCCTTCACCGAGTTAGGGTAAAGTGGCTCACTTCTGGTTTCTGCCAAGGCTGGGGGTGCCGGCTCACCCCCAGGAGGCTTCCCTGGTGCCCCTGCTGGCCCCCTTCCCCCCCTTCTCTATTTGCTTTAGCGCTGAGTCACAGGCGGGTGGGCCTATGAGCGCCCAACATCCCGGAGGGTCTCAGGCCTCCTCAACCCCAAAAAATGAAATCAATCCCCACGGATGTGATGCCCCATCCAGTGCAAACTGAGCCCATAGTGCATATGGATGTGGGAGTCAAGAAGGGACATTTTCTGGTATCGTTTCGGTGGCTCTCAGACGTGAGCCTGCATCAGAGCCCCTGGAGGGCTTGGGGAACCCAGGTGGCTGGGCCCCACTAGAGGTTCAGAAACAGCAGGCCTGGGGGGCCAGCCTGGGAATGTGCATTTGTAGCCCGTCCGCAGGTGAGGCTCACACGGCTGGCTAGGTGACCGTCACCGAGGGTGCCCCTCCCCTCGTGCCGCTGTGGGGGATCGATGGGAGCCCCCAAAGTCCAGGTCCTGACCCCCGTACCTGGAACGTGAGCGTATGTGGAAATAGGTTCGGCAGGTGCAGTTACGTCAAGGATCTTGAGACGAGATCGTTCTGTCCTTAGAGTGGGCTCTAAATAGAATGACAGGTGTCCCTGTAAGAAGAGGAGAGGACACAGATGCGGGCGGGGCCACGTGACCACGGAGGCAGCGGTTGGAGGGGAGTGGCCACGAGTCCAGGGACCCTGGAGGCTCCAGATGCTGGGGCAGGAAGGGCCCTGCCCCAGAGCCTGCAGGGAGCACCCCGCCCACACATTGACTTCGGCCGGAAGTGGGAGGGAATCCATTTGCTGTTTAGAGCTGCCTGTTTGTGGTCATTGGTCACAGCGGCCCCAGGACACTCACACAGCCCCTGACAAGTGGTGATTAGTGGTGGTTCTTGATTTTGCTGAGCCCAACTGGGCCTCAGATGCCAAGCTCCAGACCCGTCCAGTGGGACCAGTGCTCCAGGGAGAAAGCAGTGTGGACGGGGCCGTGCTCCTGTTTCCTGCTCTTCTCCATGAGGTGACCCCGAGCAGCTTCGGGAACACACCCAGGCGCCTGCTGCCTGGGTCCGGGGCTGCCGGAGAGGGCATCCGTCTTGGGCTTCTTGCTGGGGATGCCAACCGGGAGGAGGGTGGTTTGTGCTGGGGATGCCATCCGGGCGGGGGGTTGTGCTGCGGTGACTGTCCTTGGGGCCGTGGCACGATCCTAACAGCCTGCTCTGGGCCCAGAGGGCGGGGGTCCATGGGGAGGCAGGTGGCTGCAAGGTGGGGAGTGATCCAGCCCCCTTGGGGCCACCGGCCATCCTGGTGTGACCCCAGGAGCCGAGGTGGCCTGGCAGGCTCCCGGGAGGCCACTGACTGACTGACTAACAGGTTTGCTAATTGATCGGGGCGATGGCAAGTGGGCTTGGAGGTCACATGGGCTTGGCCCCAGCTCTCCAGAACCCCGCTCGGGGGGCGGCCCCCTCTCTCCTCTGGCCTCAGTGTCCCGGTGTGTGACACAGGACGGAAGCAGCCTCGAGGGGTTGCAGGACTTAGAGGGGGTGGGGACAAGTGGAGGTGGCCCGTGCCGTGCCTGGCATTTCCCCACGACGTGCTGGTGCAGAGGGAGTAGCCGGCCTTACCGACAGGCTCCTGGGTGCCACCGTGGCCCCTGAGCGGCTCCCTGCACTTCCCAACGGGCTGGTCTCCCTCCCCACTGGGTGCCCGGCCCTGGCGCTCTCCTTGTTTCCAGGCTGAGGTGGCGCCTTCTGAGGACGCCCCGAGCTGGCTCCGAGCAGCATCCACTCACACGCCCCTAGGGGAGGGGTGCACGGGGGCGGGGGGCGGCACCTGACCGTGGGCTTCCCGGGGTCCCGGAGGGGCCACCTTGTCGGTCCATCGGACACCTGCCGGCCCGCCTCGGGGACAGGGGATGGGGGTTCTTCACGCTGCCCCTGCTGGCAGTGGGCTGGGGGCCCCAGAGCTGATTTGCATACAGGTGAGGACCCAAGACGGAAGGCCTGGGTGCCGGGAGGCAGGGCCGGGTGGGACGCACACACCTGGAGGGAGGCTGCCCGGCACATGCAGTACCGGGGATAGCCAGCGGGAGGCAGCAGAGCTCCAGCAGCAGGTGTCCCCTTAGGCCCAGCCTGGACCTACCCTCCCTCCCAGCTCCTACACCAGGCCAGGCGGGGGGCGGGGGGGGGGGGGGGGGGCAGTCACCCCCGTGGAACTTCCGTCCCTCCCTTCTCTGCAAAGGTGTCTCCTCCTCCCACAGACTTCTTTGACCCCAAGGCCTGTGCAGGGAACTTCCTCGGGTGCCTTGGTCAGGCCTCCGTCATCGCCGTGGTAACCGGCCGAAAGGGTACGTGAGACCTGTGTGCCTGCAGTGCCCTGGGGCTGCTGAGTTCGCACGGGCTTTTGCTGACCTGTAGGTTCTGGGACGGAGGACAGCCTGGCCTGGTGGGCAGGCGGTGTGGCAGCGCTAACGCGGGGGGCCAAGTCCCCACGGAGCCAGCCAGCAGAGCGCCTCGGGGCAGAGCCATGGCTTGGCCCCCTCTGGCTGAGGGGACCCTTCCGGGTGGGTCTGGAGTGGTCTCCGTCCCGGCCCCGCCTGCTGGCCGCCACGAAGGCAGCTGGGGGTCCCTTCTTCCCAGGACGGGGCGACATTTCCGTCTCCTTGGGCACAAGATGTGTCCACATCTGACGCCTACAGCGAGGACCTGGGTGCTGGGGTGGGTGGCGTGGCCCTATTTCCCCGGAAGTCTGCCTCTTAGGGGGCTACCCCCACCAGCCCACATCTCAGCGTGACCCCTCCCCACAGCTCCTCGAACGTGTGCCCCGGGGCCTTTACACGTGCCGTGCCCCCCACGCTAGGTAGGTCAGACCCCGCCCCGCCCTCACCCACCGCCTTGACTTTCTCCTTGTCCGTTCCCTGTCTGATCGTCTGGTGTAACATACGCTCTGTTTCCCTCACTGGAATATAAACTTCGGGAGGGCAAGGACTTTATTGGATTCACTGCTGAGTTCCAGGGGTTCAGAATACTGCCTGGCACATAGTAGGTGCTCCATAAATCCCTGTGGGTTAAGTAAACAGGCGAATGAGTGGATGCCCGACCCTGTGCCCAGCCCCCGAGGCCTCGTTCTACCTCTGGGCAGCCAGTGGGTGGGGGTGAGAGGGCAGAGTCCCCCCACCCCCGTACCTCCCTTTCCCGGGTCCCCTACCGTGGCGTGTGTGGCCACCTGACCCAGGGAGGGCCGCTAGTCATCCGCCAGGGCTGCGCGTCCTGCACTCAGATGTGGGGTCCGCGAAGTCTCTTGCCGAAGGGGCTTGTTGTCAGGGGACCTGGGTCTCAAACGCCATCACGCCTGGTTAGCAGAGGGACGGGGCCTGAGATGTGAGTCTGGCTGCTCTGGTCCCGAGGTGTCGGACCACAGGTGGTCCAGGAGACCCTGGGCGGGGGTGGGGTCTGACCGTAGTCTGGCTGGCTCGGCTGCTGTCCCTGTCCTCTGCAGGCCATCCAGATCCCACCTTTTCTCTCTCTGAGGCCAGGTGCTGCAGGGGCACCCACGAGGAGGGGGGTAGAAGGGCCTAAAACTATGTCCTTGGAAACAATGACCAAATAAACCTCTGGGCGCGGGGCCACCATCAGAGCAGAACTTGAGGGACCCCTGCTCCTGTCCTCTCTGTGTGGCAGTGAGCCATGCACATTCATCATTCTCTTTTCTGTCTCATGGGGGGCCACTGAGGTTCAGAACATTCTGGAATACACCCCCGCCCCCCAGCATTCACCCCTGCCCCACCCTCTAGGCCTCGTGCACGTCTGCGCTCGCTGCTTCCAGAAACCAAAGCGCCGGCCCCTCCGATGGACAAAAGGGGTTGTATTTCTTTCAGGGACAGTCCGGGGTTAAGAGTCACCTCATGGAGGACGGGGAGGCTGCTTTTAGCTGAGAGCCGGGGCATCTGATCACCATCGGAGGTGTCGGAAGGTGGCACGTGGGGACGGGCCCCACGCGGGCTGGCCACAGGTAGGAGACAGGCCCGACACAGGGAAGAATCATCTGCTCTCGGGCTTGAGGAAGGCCTCGCACGCCCCGGCCAACGGCCTGGCAAACAGTCTCATTCTGATCTGATGCCGTTGGCATTTTTTAAGAGATGCAAAGAATGTGTTTGGGGGCACTCGGGACCCAAAGGTCTTGCTTTCCACCGGCCACATAGTTTGGCTACATTTCTGAAGGGCAGTGACTCTGACCACGCGGCGGTGAAGGTACAGGGGACAGGATCTCTGCTCCGGCCCCGCGGTGGTGGACAGCGGCCAGGGGACGGGGACTCCAGCCGGACACTGGCAGGGAAGCGGGGCTGGGGGGTGGGGAGGAGAGAGGGGCCCCTCCTGGCGGGAACGGCACGCTCGGCCGGCTGCGAGCAGGGAGCCTGCCCCAGAGCGGCCGTTCTCCAAGGCTCTGGGGTCTGTGCCCTTGCTGGAGAGTTCTGGCACCCGTTCTCTTTTTGCTCCCAGAACAAAATTCAACCCCATCCCCGGGGGGGCTGAAACAATTTCCTGGGGGGGCTGAAACAAGGGGCCGCAAGCGAGGTGAGTTTAAACGGCAGAAATTGGTTCTCTCCCAGTTTGAGGGACGGAGGGAAGTCCAACCAAGATCAAGGGGTCAGCAGGGCCTCCGGAGGCTCCAGAGGAGGGTCCTTCCTGCTTTTTTGGCTTTCGGGGCCGCCCCCCAGTCGTCCCTGGTCTTGGGGCCCCATGGGCCCCATCTCCGTGGTCACGTGGGCTCTTCCCCAGTAATTCGATTTAGGGCCCACCCTACTCCAGTGCAAAGACCCTGTTTCCACACGAGCTCACACCCTGAGGTTCCAGGGGGACATGAATTTTGGGGGACACAATCCAGCCCAGCAGAGGGGTTTTCTCTCCTACAAGCACTGGCCAACAGCAGCTCTTCTCTCGGCTTCTCCGGTGGGCGCCTGAACACAGCCGTGTCTCCGGGGGCCCCGTCGCTAGACATTAGGGGGACGTGACCGTGGCAGGGGTGGACTCAGGTGTCCCATTCGGGTTCCAATCCTGGTCTTGCCGGTTGGTGGTTGTCTGGCCTCAGGCGACTTAGCGAAGCCACGTGGGCCTTGGCGTCTGCGTCTGTAAAATGGGTCTGTTGTTCTCTGCCACCCCACCGGTGTCAGTTGCCGATTCTCTGACGCAGATGGAGGGGCCAGCAAGAGACCATCCTAGGGAGACCCGGAGCTGGGGAACGGCCGAGGGTCCCCGTGCTGCCCACCGGCGGCCGGCCGCACAAACTCTTTCCACCTCGGCTGCCTGATCCGCAGAACAGGGTGGTCCCCACCCGGCCGGCTTGCAGTGAGGGTGGGTGGGAGGCCGGCCGGAAGGCGAGTGCGGGGCCGGCCGTCAGCACAGCTCAGCCCCGCGGGGCGTGTGGCTCTGGTGGTCAAGGGAAGTCTTGTGGATTTTGTACGCGCCCCATCCCCCACCCCCGGCTCGGTCCCAACTCACATCTTCTTGGCTTTGATAACAGGAGTTGCCATCGAGGGCAACCGTAACGGGTATGGTCATCAGCCACATCTGGAGATGTCCTGCCACGGCTGTCGCGGTCGGCGGCGGGTGAGTCAGGACTGGGACACGCAGGGCTTCACGGCAAAAGCAACGTCCCGCGTCTTCGTCTCAGATGCCGGGGCTGCGGGGCGTCCACGTCCACGCCCACGGAGCCTCCACCAGCTCCTCCCGCCGTAAGAGAACAGACGGTCTGCCTCCACTGCCCAGCGAGAAGCGTGCGTTTGTTTAGAAGGCGCTCCTTTTCCAGAAAGCGGGTTCCGTGGAGGGGCGCTGACTTCTCGGCTGTGGACCCGCGTGGACCCTGTTTCCTTCCAGGTGCCGACATCGTGTCAGCTGGCAGGGCCTGTCCTCCCTCTGGCGTCTCGTATCCCTGCTCTGGGCCTGTCTGTCAAACAGCTAATGATCCCTGAACAAACATGGGTGTCCGGGGGGAGCTCCCCGCCGTGGACCTTTTGCGATGTGGGGATCAGCAGGGCATGCCTGCGGTCAGCCCCCCGCGGCCACGCCGTCGTCTGGGAGAGGCGGCCCCGGCCTCGCCCAGCCGTCGGTGACCCCGCGGCGAGCTCGCCTGCCGCCCAGAGCCAAGCATAACCAGGAGAGGGACTTTTGATCTCGGGACGGCTGGCACTTTGGCCAAGAGCCCCCAGACGTCTCCGCCTGGCTGAAGCCCAAGCCAGCTTCGTGAAGGGCAGCGCCTTCCAGAGAGGCTTCTGGGAAACACCTTTGACAAATGGCTTCATGCAGCGGCCAGGAGGGCCGTGGACCCAGCCACAGGGCTCCTCCTTGGCTCCCAGCCTGGGTCCCAGGACGCAGGGCCATATGGCAGGTTCAGAAAGCGAGCCAGGCCCCGACATTCCTGCAGGGCGGCCCCGAGGCCCCCCACCGCCCCAGCCCACTCCCCAGCTCTGCCAGCCCCGAGTCCTCATGAGTTTCCAGTGCACTGGAGGCGGGAGGGGCCCCGGTTCCCTCCC
>NC_064808.1:3178873-3182589 GCF_023721935.1 Panthera uncia | reverse complement strand
CCCCCCCCCCCCCCCCCCCCCCCCCCCCCCCCCAGCCAACTTGGAAGCGTGTGCCAGCCACAAAGCCGCTCAGAGTGCCGCAGGGCCCTCCCCGGCCACTCGCATGGCCCTTGGAGTCTGGACGTGGCCGGGGCTTGACGTTACTCTCGCCCCGCTCAGCCAGGCTGATGGTCTCTACTAAGGCCGTCGCGAACATTTCCTCGTAAGCTCGTTTTAAGGAAATGTTTGCGCACAGAGCACGTTCCCACAGCTGTGGGACAATGTGCCGTCCCTTGCCAAGGACCGCTTCTGCCAGCCTCGTCTTTCCTGTAGCTGGAGGTGGGCCTGGAGGCCCGCCAGGCCCACGCTGCCAAGCCACCTCCGTTGATCATTGTCAGGATGCGTTTGATTAATATCTGACGTAGAAGGAGGCCGTGGTGCTGGCGGTCAGATGCCTTGCTCTGCGTGCGGGGTCTGGGGAGCTGCGGCTGGCGGCGGGGCGGGCGCCCGGGCCTGGGGGTGAGCGGCATGGGCGACCGAGCTGGGCTTGGCTGCGGCCGTGTGAACTGGCCGTGCCCGGCTCTTTGAAGCACTTCCAGTCTGCCCGGCTAGGGACGCCCGGCGCGGGCCTTTGCATTTCCAGTTTATCCAGATCCGCGGAGCAAAACCAACTGTCCATCTACCCCGAGGCCTGCTGGCCCTGCCTCCCGGGCCCATCTGCCTAGGGAGGCGTTTGTGGGAAGGCGCCTCTGGGTGATTCTCTGAGCCTGCGGTGGGGACCGGCCTCCTCCTCTCTGTCTTCCCGCTGGGGGCCACTTGGAGGCCACCTCTCTTGGGCCAGCCCTCTGCTGAGCTGGCAGGGTGCGGGCAGGAGCAGTGTCTGGTGACACAGGGACCTGGCCGTAGACAGGCGGGGACAGCGAATGGCAGCTCTGGGGGTTTCAGGGATCACAGCCTCTGGGCGGAAGAAAGGGTTCCGGAGCGTGGATGTTGCAAAGGGTGTGTCCAGGTGGAGAGGAAGAAGGGGGCCCTGGTGTGTGTGTGTGTGTGTGTGTGTGTGTGTGTGTGTGTGTGTGGCTGGGGTGGTGACGTGCAGAGGCGGTAATGGGCTGAGGCACCTGCTGCCCAGTGAGCGGATGACCAGACGGGTAGGCCCTTCGGTGTGTTTGGAGAGCTTTTCCCAGGAAGGACCCGTGGAGACCTTCACGCTGGACCCTCTTGTCTTGGGGAAGCCATCGAGGCAAGGAGCACCCTGGGCTCGTTTGGGGGGCACCTCGGGTCCCTCACAGAGCGTACCTCGGGGCCCGGGGGATTCACGCTGACGTGTTTGCTGAGCACCGGGGGTCTGCCGAGCGCTCCGCTGGCCCGGGGACATAGGCCACTCAGCCTCCTCCGGGTCAGCCCACGGCTGTGAGGGCACCTGTGGCCCCCACTTCTCGGCGTGGTGGGGCAGTCACACCCGGTCATGCCCAGCTTCCCCATCTGGTCACACCCAGACAGCCAGCACCCCATCAGGATGTTTGTCGTGGCTCCGGAAAGATCTGTCCGAGTCCCAACCCCCAGCATCTGTGAGTGTGACCTTATTTAGGAAAGAGGGTCTTTGCAGGTGTAATCGAGTTAAGAGATCACGAGATGTGACCATATTTGGTTACCCTAAATCCAAGGGCAAGTGTCCTTAGGAGAAGAGAGAACATACAGAGAGGCCACGTGACCATGGAGGCAGAGGCTGGAGGGACATAGCCAGAAGCCCAGGGACGCTGGAGCCCCAGGAGCTGGGAGAGCAGGAGGGAGCCTCCCCCAGTGCCTGCAGAGGGAGCAGACGCCTGCCGGCACCTTGACTTCTGGCTTCGGGCCCCCAGACGGGGAGAGGACGCATTTCTGTGTGCTCATCTGTTACCGCTGCCCCAGGACCCTTGCACACATTCCTTCTGCCTGATGTGCTCCCTATCCTCACACATCTTTCAGGCGGCAACTTCTTTTTGCTTCCTGAGAGAGGAGGTCCCTGACACCCATTGGAGTGCCTGCTCCTGCCCCTGTAGGAACCCCGCTACAATGCACGACCTTGCATTCACTGATCCCGTACTGATACGTGCACAGTCACTTATCGATGATGATGATTTCCGTTGATTATTATTATTGATAGGTGAATGCATGCCTCCCCATCCCTCCATCCACTCAATCACCACTAATTGAGCGCCCACTGGGGACCAAGAACAAGAGAACAGAGCTTGAGCGGGAGAAGCGTCACTGCTGTGCCGAATGGCGATGGTGCTGGCAGTGGGGGTTCAGGTTGGGGCAGGGAAGCTGCCGTCTGTAGTGGGTCAGGGAAAGCCTCTTGGATGAAGGGCCATTTCTGCAGAGACCTGTAGGAAGGAAGGGATGGGGAAGCCATGTGGGGATCGGGGGGAAAAGCCTTGCGGGCAGAGTGAGCGGCATGTGCAAAGGTCCTGAGGGGAGCCCGCCCTGGGTGCTCAGGCTTGCTCGGGAGGCCGCATCAGGGAGCAGGGCGCTCAGGGGAGCGGGGCGTGTGGCCAGGCGCTGGGGGCCTTGTAGACCGGCGTAAGGACTTTGCTCGTGTGTGAGGGAGTTGGGCCCCTGCAGGCTCGAGCAGAGGAGGGATGGGAGGAGATGCCCGTGGTTAAGCCTTGCCCCGATGGCTGTGGCACCCGTCGCCTTTGAGCCGGACAGTCTGGAAACGAGCATTCACGGGAACCACTCCTGGCCTTGGGCTCCAGAATGTTTCAGAGTTTGCAGGGATTTCGGGGAGACACCAGAGCAATCCCCCCTTTGATGAGGCAGCATAAGATACTGAAAACAAAGCCTGGAGGGGTGGTCCTTCTCATCCACTCAGAGGCGGGATAAGGCTGAGCCACCAGCCAAGAGCGGAGATGTGGTCATGCGGACGGAGGGGGCTCTGTTCACAGGGCTCTGCCGTTGGACAGGAATCTGGCTTGGTTTCCCCCGAGAACGGCCGCTCCTTTAGAGGCGCCAAGTAATCGGTCAGTTAACGTGCCTGTCGCGTGCTTGTTGAGTGCGCACCGGGTACCGCACGCTTTATCAGACTCAATCCTTACCGTTTGGGAGGAAGGTTCTGACTCTGGGAAGCGGCCGAGCCTGGCGCTGGGCCTGCCTGTGTTCGAGGGCACAGCTACCATGTGTCTCTGTGCCCAGCTCCGCCCCACTCAGTGCACCTGTCCTGGCAGGAAAGGAAGATAGGCTGGGGCGCCCCAGCCTCCGGGTGTTGGGGGAGATGAGGGTCCCCGGACAGGAGGCCTTGAGCTGGAGGTGGGGTTTGATGTGGGGGTACAGACATTCTAAGGGGGGAGCTATGGGAACAGTGCCCAGCAACGGAAAAACGAGGCCAAGAGGGCGGCCTGCTCGGAACCTCTGCCTCCAGGGCCGGGAGAGGGAGACGTGGCCTCCTGGGGTCTGCTTGGCTCCAGAAAACGCAAATTACCCCACCACGACAATTGTCTTTTTGGAGGGTAACTTGTGTTATTCATCCATTCGTCCATCCAACAACCTTCTACCCATCCATCCATCCATCGTCCATCCATCCATCCATCCATCGTCCATCCATCCATCCATCCATCCATCGTCCATCCATCCATCCATCCATCGTCCATCCATCCATCCATCCATCGTCCATCCATCCATCGTCCATCCATCCATCCATCCATCCATCGTCCGTCCATCCATCCATCCATCCATCCATCGTCCGTCCATCCATCCATCCA
>NC_064808.1:3172591-3178773 GCF_023721935.1 Panthera uncia | reverse complement strand
CATCCATCCATCCATCCATCGTCCGTCCATCCATCCATCCATCGTCCATCCATCCATCCATCCATCGTCCATCCATCCATCCATCCATCCATCGTCCATCCATCCATCCATCCATCGTCCATCCATCCATCCATCCATCCTCTATCATCCTTTCTCCCAATCATCATCCATCCATTCACCCTTCCTTCCATCCAGCCAACATCCATCTACCCATCCTTCCTTCTGTCCATCCATCCAAACGTCCGTCTCCTTCTCTCCCTCCATCTCTCCCCCCCCATCCCTGTATTCTATGGCAAGCATTCTTCTAGGATAGACCTGAGTGATGGCCACCATTGAATGATGGCCACAGACCCTGAACAAAGTGTCATACAGCTAATCCCACTAGGATTGTCAGGAGCACCAGGGATGGAAATGTAGTGCCCGCTGTGTGTATAGCTGGGGCCTCGCTTCATCTGATCAGGGTGGGCTGCTCCAAGCTGAGATGAGTCGGGGTAACCTGCTCGAGGGAGTGGGGAAGAGCCACCCTGGCAGGGGGAACAGAATGTGCAAAAGCCTCTGAAGCAAGAAGGTCTTGCTGAGGCGGGAGGAGCGTCTAGAGAACCAGTGTGTTTGCGGGGCGGTGGGACGCCGCGAGGAGGCTGTCCAGGAGGCGGGGGGCCTCGGTCCTGGATCGGCGGTGGGGGGGGCCTAGGTCCTGGACGGCGCTGACGCGATCCAAGGCAGACGATCACTCTGGGGGGCGCGGGCTCAATGTGGGACCTCCGCCTGCTTCTGGACTCTCTCTGCTTTCTCAAAAGGTTGCTCGGAAAGGGGACGTCAAGGTCAAGATGGCACCTGGAGGCTTTGGATGCCGAAGCAGTTTTACTTTGCCCGAGTCAGCTGAAGGACCACGTGGGCCTAAAATTAGGCAAGTGTGTGTGTGCTGAGAGCGAGTTCACACGCTCACAACTCCTGTGGGCAGGCTTTTGCGTTGCTTTCCTCTGTCTGTTAATGGTACAATCTGTTCAGACCTTTGGAACATTCCTCAGCTTTTATTTAATGTAGGAAGAATCATTTCGGGAATTAGCATATAAATTGGCAAAAGTCAGCAGCTCTGGAGAAGGTGCTTTCCCTGGGTGTCAGGGCCCGATGGCGGGGGTGGGGGTGGGGGACCCCACGAGGACAAACCCGCCCCCCCCCCCCCCTTCTCCCTCAAGGGGGCACAGACACGCTCTGTTGAGAAAAGCTCCAGGCTTTCTCCCAAACTATGCAACTCGGGAAGGAACATGTGTCCCCTCAGCGAAGGCCACAAGGGGAGAGGGGTCTCGGCCGAGAGGCAGGGAGGTGGGACCGAGCGTGTGGGAGTCGTTTCCAGATAGATGGCTTGCCGAGGGCAACTTTCCCCACAGGCCGGCCTCGCAGAGCAAGGTTATGGAGAGGGGAAACCCAGAAGTGCTCCCTCCCTAGCTGTCATGTCTAGTCTGGTCAGGGGCAGATATTTGACGCATTTTATAACACTATTCTAGGCCTTTTGGATAGTTGATCATTAACTGTTTGCTACGTGTGGCATTCCAAATTCTGGCCCAAGATAGCTCAGTCCAGCGTGCTGATCCCGCCTACCCATTGGGCCATGGCTGGAGGCGGGTGGGGCGCATTCCCCGAAGCCAGGGCTCGGGCCCCGGCACCAATGCTCGCCTGCCCTCTTGGGGTCCCGCTGCCCCTCGAGCCCCCCCGCCTGCCGTCTTCCTAAGGCGATGGCCATGCTCGCTCCGGGGGCTGGGCGCCCTCCCCTCCACGGCTTGGCCGCCAGGCCTGGCCGGGGATGCAGCCGGCGTGTGGACGTTCTCTCCTACAGAAGGTTCCTGACACGGTGCGGCCGTTGGTGGGGTTGAAAGTCTCCCCGACGGCTTCTTGAATACCAGAGTGGGGGCCATTGGTCCAGGTGGGAGTTGGGGGGGGCCCACTTGTAATTAGATGCTCATTTTTTGCATTCACCGAATTCTCTGCCAAGCTTCCAGAAACGTCCTTTTCTTGCAGAAGTCAAAGGCAACTGCCAGGCATTAAAAAAATGTGCCCCCGAGACCACTCCCGGCTCGTTCCACCAACTCTCTGTCCTCAAGACAAGCACCCGTGGCTCAGCTCCCTGCCGGGCCTCCCCGCCCCCCACCTCTTCTCCTTCTGGGGCACCTTGGTCTCCAGGGGACACTTCCGGATGGCACATCCGTCACTCACCAGGGGCTTGGAACTTCCTATGGCTCCTCAAGGTGAAGAGTCTCAACCTCCAGCCTCTGGTTCGATCCTAAAAGGTCCTCCACAGCCTGTTCCTTCTCTCCCCGCCCCTGTCACGAGGTGGCTCCAAGGACATCCCTGGGCTTGGGGTCGCCATCCTGCTCCGCGCCTGCTCCCACCTGGCCGGGACACCCCCTCTTCGGGAAAGCGGGCTCTGGCGATGCATCTTCCCTGGGACCCGTCGTCCCCGCCGTCTGCGCGCCCCCAGGCGTCCCTCCTCTTCTGTGTGTTTGGGGGCCAGAGTCGGCTCTGAGCACCTTTGCTGAGGACGGACGGGTGGGCGGGGGCATGGCGGCGTGAGGACGCTCCTCGGGCTTACGGTACCGGGAACACACGTGCCACTTCCCGGGGGAGATGGACCCAGAGGCGGCCGGCGCCGGGGGCCAAGCGTGCACGGGCAGAGGCGGGCAGGGGAGCAGCTAGGCCTGGGCTGTGTGACCTCGGGCAAGTCACCTAACCTCTCTGAACCCGGCTTTTTAGTCGTGGAAACAGTAGCACGTCCAGAGGGACTGACAAGTCGCTGGCCTGTGCCCAGCTGGCGAGCGCTCAGGGAATGTGGTGGCCGGGGGTCCTGGTGGAGGATGGGGCCCAGGCTGGGAGTAAAGACAGACCCAGTCCCGGGGGGGCGCTGTTGTGGGAAGACGCTGTCTTGTTTCCCCTGAGCCCTCACACAGGATGGGGGGGACCTGTGTCAGGCACTGGGTTCCTGTTCGCCGCCCCCCTCTTGCTGGGTGACTAGGGGCCGGAGCCTGGCCCCTCGGGCCTCTGTCTTCACTTTTCCAGGAGGGAGCCGCGTCCGTGCTCTTGGGGCTCCCTGGGAGCTGCCGTCGGGGACACGGTGGGGCCTTCCAGGGTCTCGGGTCAGGCGGTCCCTCGGCCACTGTGTGACCGCAGCAAAACCTCCAGGTCCCCCGGAAAGATGGCCCGATCACAGACACCCCCCCTACCTGGGAACGTGGCCCCAACAGGAGTCGATGACACCAAACTTTGGGTCGGAGGGAAAGTGCCAGAAACAAAAAGGCTGTGTCACGGGGGCCCGAAAGCGGGATTGCTCCACGCCGAATTAAGGAAGCTGTCCTTCCTTCGTGGGACCCCGGCTCTGGGCAGGGCGCACCTCCACGCCATGCTGGGGGAGGCTGTGACCCGCTCCCTTCTGACGGGGCTGTGGGGCGGCCGGGCGCACAGCCGAGCTTTGGAGAAAACGGGAGCGCCCGGTGCCAGTTTATCAAGGGTTTGTCCCAGGCGACCCGAGCCGAGAGCCTTCTTATCTAAGTGGAGGCTGCCACTCCCCCCGGGCCTGCCCGAAAGCCGCGGTGACACCCGCCATCTGGTGTCACCGTCAGCTGTCCCCCTGGAGAGTGAAAGAGAAGGAGGTGGTTTCCCCGTGTGCAGCCCCTGGCAGAGCCCTGGGGAACGTTCCCATCCCAGGAGGGAGCAGTCTGAGGCGGGGGGGGGGGGGGGGGGAGGACTTGCCCAAGGTCAACGGCTGGCTCCTAGGATTTCAAATCCCACGGGTGGGACCTGAAGCCGGCGGGGGCCGACTCTCCAGCCTGCCCGTGACCCCGACCTGCACGCCTTCCCGAGCGAGGGGATGCCTCCGAGGGCGCCTGTGGTTTCAGGGAGCGCTGGCGGGAGCGCTGAGGGGCCGCGGTCCCTGCCTCGGCCCCAGCCCCCCAGGATCCCTCACCAGCGGCCAGCGGCCGGGGTCCCAGGAGGAATTCTGCCGAGAGCGAGCTTTTTCCCCTTGAAGGAATCAGAAGCCCACACACACACATTCCTTCGAATCAGAGGTGTGCCGAGGGGGAGAGGGAGGGCAGGGCCCCTTGACCGGCCTGCCGCCAGTGGCCTGGGCACGTGACCCCGAAAGCTGCTCGGCACCCACTCGGGCCGGGCGTTGGCGGAGGGCGGCGGTGCCGGGGCGGGAGGCGGCCTTTCACCAGCTTGGCACCTTGGCCGTGTGACGGCCGCTGTGCTCCGGGCAGGCTGGTGCAGCTGGCGGGGTGCCCGCGTCTGCTGACCCTTCCGGGCCTGGCCTCTGTGCCCACACCTGCCGTTTCTGGTCGAGGGAGCGGGGCGGGCGGTGGGGGTGGGGGAGGCGGCGGGAGGGGCGGGCACAGGGGCTTCGCCGCACTCAAGGCGCAGGAACCCGGATGCGTTTTTGTAACTCCCGCCGTTTACCGGGAGATGCGCTTCACCGTTTCCGCGGCCGGGTCCCCTCCAGTGGCCCTGTGGCTGCCCCACGGAGGAGCCGTGGCCACAGTCTAGCTCCACGTTAGGGAAAGGGCGGCGTGAGGCTCTGGGGGCTGAGTTACCCCCAAGGTCACACGGTTCACTGGGCACCGTGGTCTGGAGTCCCGGCCCCGCCGACAGGGCCCCCAGGGCGAGGGGGCCGCCGATGTGGGCACGTTGGTTCCTGTAGTAATAATAAAAGAAATGAGCCAGGGCACGTGTGTGTCCGGGAGATGTATCAGTGTCCTGGGGCCGCCGTAACAAAGGATCGCGAATGGGGTGGCTCAGGACAGCAGAAATCAGAGTTTCCCAGTCCTGGAGACCAGAAGTCAGTCAGGGAGCACGTTCCGAGGCCAGTCGGGGCCACGCTGTCACCGCAGGCTCCGTGGGTAGGATCCCTGCTCCCCGTCCCCAAGGCGAGCTGCTGTTGGGCTGGTAAGGCGGCAGGGTGATCGAGCGTGGGCCCGTGTCTTTGGGGTCCCGCAGCCGCTCCTTCCCCAGCGGTGTTGATCTGAGGCCGAGTGAGAGAATGTGCACACGTTTTGGAAACTGGAGAAAGAAACGTCCGCGACGCTGCGTCTCCCTCCTCAGCTGCGTCCCACGCGTCCTTCGAAGCCCCCAGAGCTCATTTGCTAGTTTCCTCTGTTTGCGCGCCCCTGTCGTGTGCTTGACCCTGAGACGCAAGGTGGGAAGCGTTTCCGCGGCCGGCCCTGAGCGGTGGGCGTCGGGCGGCTCCGGGAGCTGCTTGCCGCGTGCTGCCCGGGAGGTCGGGGCTCTAGGTGCTTGCTGGGCGTGCGGGGCCGGCTGGGCAGTGGCCGGGGCCATCGGGGACAGCTGTGGGCAGGACCTGGGCGGGCGCTGAGCCCCGAATGGACGGTGCCTTGTGGACAGACAGGGTACCCGTGGGCGAGCGGCCGCCCCACCGAACACTCAGAGGGAGGCGGGTGGCGGGGCCATGGCCCGGCCAGCTCAGAGCCTCCTTCCTAACCGTGGCCTCACGTCCTGGTGGCACAGGGACTGAATCCGTCAGCAAGGCGGTGGACGTGGGCGGGTGGGGCCGTGCCTGTCTTCCGGGCCCTGGGGAGCAGGCCACTCTGCCAGCCGCAGGGGCTGCTACCCGGCCCGTCCTGATGTTCACTCTGTCCTTCCTGTTAGACACGGAAACCCTATGTGGGACTCTGTGGCCCAGTTAACAGCCTCCCGCAGTTGGAGAAGCGTATCGGCTAGTGTTCGCTGTGTAACAAAGCACCCCGGACTGTGTAGACTGTGTGGCTTAACCCAACAAGGATTTATTACTTCCCGTGGTTCCGTGAGCTGGCTGGGGGACTTTTCTTTTTTTTTTTTTTTTTTTCTTTTTTTTTTTTCCAACGTTTTTTATTTATTTTTGGGACAGAGAGAGACAGAGCATGAACGGGGGAGGGGCAGAGAGAGAGGGAGACACAGAATCGGAAACAGGCTCCAGGCTCCGAGCCATCAGCCCAGAGCCTGACGCGGGGCTCGAACTCACGGACCGCGAGATCGTGACCTGGCTGAAGCCGGACGCTTAACCGACTGCGCCACCCAGGCGCCCCGCTGGGGGACTTTTCTGATGTGAGCTTGCCTGGCTGGGGCTGGGTGGTCCAGGATGGCCTATTTTAGGGGCATCGGCTAGGATGGCAGGAACGCTGGAGATGGCTGATGCCCCC
>NC_064808.1:3133233-3172491 GCF_023721935.1 Panthera uncia | reverse complement strand
GCGGGGGGGGGGGGCGGGGGGCGTTGTTTTGGGGGGGCGGCGGCGGGGGGGGGGGAGCCGGGGGGTGCGGCGCCCCCCCCCCCCCCCCCCCCCCCCCCCCCCCCGGCTCTCACCTTCCAGAAGACAAGCCTGGGCTTGTTCACGTGCTGCCAGAGGGGTCCCAGCACCCGGAGCAAGCCTGAACGCATAAGAATGTCTCAAGCCTCTGCTTGTATCCCTCTTCCTGTCTCGGGGTAGGTAGGACGAGGCAGGTCACAGGGCCAAGCCCAGATTCAGGGCTGGAGAGATAGACTTCACCCCTTCCCGGGACGGGTGACAAGGTCAAGTCGCTATGCATACAGCCGCATTCTACCGCTGAACGTGCGCCTCAGTTCCGGTCAAGCAGGTCTAAGCAGAGCGGGACTTCCGGGAAGTGTCCTTAAAGGGCTCCCCCTTTCCTCCCTTCCTCCATCCTGCTGCTTGGAATGTGGATGCGAGGGCTGGAGCTCCTGCAGCCATCGTAGGCTGAGGACGAGAGCCACACCCTCGGGGTGACGAATCGGCGAGTTGAAAGGAGGCTGGCATCTGGCCGACTCCTCGGAGCCTTGGACTGCCTGTCCGTGGGCTTGTCTCACAGGATAGGAGAGTTACGTGTGGTCCCGTTTCATCGTAACTGATGCATTTGGCAGAGGCTCCCGTCTCCCAGAGTGTGAGGGTTTGGGCTGACTCCCAGTGCTGCCTGGGTGTCCCGGGGACGAGCTCGAAGCCAGGGAAGAGGGCGGCTCGAAGGGGGCCGGGCTCCTTGGGGCTGAGGGGGTGAGACGGTGTGAGCAGAGCAGACTTTCCGCACTTCACACGGGCTCGGACACGGGCTGGCCCTCACGAGCACCCTCGGCCCCTTGGGGATGTGGCTCCGGCCCTGAGGCAGGACTGGACGAGGGCAGCCTTGCTGGGAAGGCCCGGGGGTCTCCCCGGGGGCAGCGTGCACGTGAGCGGCTGCCACCTGTTTGCTGGGTAACGGACGTGGAGCAAATGTGCGGTGCTCTCGGGGCCTGGGTCTCACCTGTGGAGTGGGGACACGGGTGCCCCACCGTGCTGGGGCCGCTCCCCCGCGGTGACCCGCTCCTCGGCCGTGACTTGCGGGCCCTGCACGGGGCTGCGGCCAGGATTCCTCGTGTGGCTACATTAGCAGCTCCGAGGGGCGCTGGCCTCATGTGCCCTGTGGCAGCTCGGCCAGTGTAACGAACTCCCAAAGCCCCGGGGCTCACACAACGGGACGGGCTGTCCCCTCGTCCTGGAGGCCAGAGCCCGAGGTCCAGGCGTGGGCGGGGCCGGGGTCTCCTGAGGCCTCTCTCCCTGTGTGTGGATGGCCGTCCTCCCCCTGTGTCCTCACGGGGTCGTCCCTCCGTGCGTGTCTGTGTCCTGATCTCTTGTCATAAGAACCTGAGTCACGTGGGATCAGGCCCCCCCCGCCCCCCCCCGTGACCTCACTTTACCTGAATTTCCTTTTTAAAGACTAAGGCACTAAGGGGTTAGGACTTCATTCAACACAGGAATTTTTGGGGAGACACAATTCAGCCGGTGACATGCCCCCGGGAGGGCCGATGTCAGGCTGCGGAAAGGGACATGTTTGCTATCAAAACACAGTCCGGAAGGTCCCTACCTGCTTGTGCGGGGACCGTAGGCACTGGGCCGCGACCTCGAGCCGTCTCTAGGGACGTGGGACGTGCTCGGGGAAGCAGAGGGACTCCGCCACCTGCTTGTCCCCCCTCGCCCGCTGCCCCACCAGATAGTCTCCGAGTCCCTGCCTGCGCCGGACAAGCCCCGAGACCCCGGAAGTCAGAGCGCTGCATGGAGTGGGACCTGCCTGGTGGTGCAGGTGGGGTCGCAGGAGCCAAGACTCCGGGCTCCGGTCCTGGCCGGCTGCTCGCGGGCTCCGTGCGAATGACAGGTGCTTCCCTCCCTTTGCCTCAGTTTCTTTGTCAAGTGAGTCACAGTGGAGCCTCCTGGGGTTTGGGGGGGGATGAGGTGACCTACACGGGCGGAGAACGTGGCCCGTCCTCAGGTGGCTGACAGTGAGTGGACCCTAGCCGGAGTCGTGGGGGTCGGCCCCTCTCAGAGTTAGGTTACGTTTATTATCTTGACCCCCAAAAGGACACTCTGGGGGCGCCTGGGTGGGTGGCCCAGCTGGTTGAGCATCCAACCCCTGTTTTCGACCCAGGTCACGATCCCGGGGTGGTGGGTTCGAGCCCCGCATTGGGACCTGTGCTGCTTGGGGTTCTCTCTCTCCATCTCTCTCTCTCTCTCTCTCTCTCTCAAAAATAAATATGTAAACATTAAAAAAAGGACACTCTGGGGCGTCTGGGTGGCTCGGTCGGTGAAGCGTCCGACTTGGGCTCAGGTCACGATCTCACGGTTCGTGGGTTCGAGCCCCGCATCAGGCTCTGTGCTGACGGCTCGGAGCCTGGAGCCTGCTTCCGATTCCGTGTCTCCCCCTCTCTCCGCCCCTCCCCTGCTTGCGCTCTGTCTCTCAAAAATAAATAAATTTGAAACAAATTTTAAATAATATGAAAAGGACACTCTAGCTGGCAGGAGGGCCGCGTCATTCCCGCAGCTTAGCTGGAGGGGAGACCAAGGTCTGAACAGGTGGAGTTGGCCGGTCCGAGGCTGTGGGGACCTTCCCCTCTGCCCTGCCCTTCGCGGTTGTGCCCCGTGGGTCTGCCGAGGAACCGTCACCCCTGGGGCTTCTCCCCAGGGGCGTGGTGGCCTTCCTCCCTGACAGCGGCCTCTTCTTCCTTGAAGGGAACAAGCAGAAAGGGTCCTCGGGCGAGTCGTGTGGCCCTGGCCTGTCTCCCCACGCGGCACTGGGCCGTGACCTCGGTCCCCGGAGCCCTCCCTGCCCTAGACACCTGTTGTCCCCTCCTCCTCCATCAGCAAGCTCTCCCTGGTCCTCTTGCCCTCGCCGCTCTACGAACCTGCGCTTGGTCCCCGCCGTCTCCATTGGCCTGGACCTCGCGGTCGCATCTCCGTCCTCGTGGGGACGTTTAGGGACACTCTTGTCTCAGGCCCCCACGCCCTGGTCTTGCCAAGCCCTCTGTTCCCACAGCTTCTCTCTGTGTCCTTAGCTCCTCATGTCTGCCCTCTGCCCTCTGCTGTTCGTGACTTTTGTCCAGCAGGGGGCAAGGTCAGCTGAGAGAGGCATGGCCATGGCAGGAGCCAAGAAGCAGCTGGTGGGAAGTGAGCCCCGGCCCGTCCACCTCGACCTCGTCCCCGCTCACACGGCAGCCGGACCAGCCCCTGGGCCGTCAAGGAGAAGAATGATTCCTCGTGGCGGGAGAATTTGGAGTCAAGTGATTCTGTCTGGGCTCTGGTGCTGGGAGATCAGGGAAGGCTCCCGGGAGGAGGTGGCTTTGAGGCTTTGGGAAGTAAGTAGGAGTAGAGCCGGGTTTAGGGGACAGGCGGAAAGGTGATCCCGGGGCCCTCGGCGAGCCCCGCAGCGGGGAACGCGTCTCCAACGTGGCGGGCATCTGCCCCAGGTCACGCAGCCGGCGCGAGGCCGAGCAGGTCCTGGAACAGGTTTATCTGACCCCATGTTCTGTGGCATGACACTCCCTCCGAGCAGCCGGCCCGGCCACCCCCGCCTCCACCCAGGCGGCTAAAATGCTGTTTAACGTACAAAGTTCAGTTTACATACAAAGATGGCCATGCCCGGGCGCGGAGGGAGAGCACTGTGCGAGGAGTGCCTTCCCCTCCTGGCGTGCGCTTCCTCCTCTGGGCACCGCTCAGACCGTGCCTGGCCGGGCCGTGGGCGACGATGCCAGAGGATCGGCTCCAGGCTGCTGTTTACCCCGGCTCTGCATGGAGGGTTTGACCTCACGTCCGCCCCCCACCCTCCAGCCCGGCTGAGTCTGCCTTCTCTCTGCTTCAGCTGACTCACGGCTCTGCTATGCGTCCTGTAAACACTCCGAACCCTCACCCCGCAGCAGGGCTCTCTGCGCTGGCGGATGACAGGGCGGGGCCCCGTGCCCCGAGGAGGACGCGTTTGGGGCCCCCAGGAAACACCCATCTTCGTCCACATGCCCCTCCGTGGTGACGGTGTGCGCCCGTTTCTGGGCCCTCAGAAATGCTGATGGCTGTGCCTCTGGGCCTCCCCTGGAAGTTCTCCTCCATTCTCATCCAGACCCACGGTGGGGTGGGGCACAGGGGGCTGGAGCCCCTGGATCCCGCCCCCCACCTGCTCCTGCTGGCCACCGACCGGGGCGAATCAAGCCGCTTCCCTGGTGGCCAGAGCCCCGCTGCTGCTGGCCTCTTCTGTGCTGTCCCAGTCCAGACGGCTGAGCTGGATGCTCTGGTTGAATTGGGGGGCGGGGGGCTGGCGGAGAGCAGAGTCGGCTCTTGAGGTCCCGTGCTGCCGGGGCCCCTGAACCACCTCCAGCGGGCAGTCGTCGAGGTCGCTCCCCACGCTGACCCGCTGCACCCCGCTGCCGCGCAAGGTCAAGGTTGGGCCTCCGCGGGGATTTGAACCCTGGCCGTCAGGACCCCGGATTCTGCAACCCTGCCACCGAAGCACGAGGTTGTTGGCACCCGTGCCCCCTGCCGGAAGCCGGCTCCGTGGCGTCAAGGACGCGGGTGTTCGTGCGAGTTCAGAGCCTGGCGCGTGGAAGGTGCCGGAGAAGCCTTTTGCCGAATGCGGGTGGGTGTTGTGGGGTCCGTGTTGCCCCTCGTCTAGCTCCTCCTTTCCTGTGCAAGAGCCGAGCTCCCGGATCCCTCGGAGCCGACGGCCCTCCCTTCCGCTTCCTGGCCCCTCCCCTCACTCCCCTGACCCGCTCACCTGTCACCCACTCTTGCCTTTGCCTTCTCCCCATCCCAAAGGACTCCAGGGGCCCCTTTCTTCCGCCATCGTGCTCCTGTGCTCCATGGAGAGTGGTCCGCGGAGACTCTCCTGGGTTTGGGGGAACCGAGGGGTGCAGATGGTGGCCTGAAAATCCTGGACGGAGGGTGGCTGCGTGGCCAGGACCACGCAGGGAGAGGCCAGGACCACCAGCTTCCCTGCCTTCCGACGCAAAGGCTGTTGGGTTGGAGGTCCTGAAGCCTTGCTGTGTGGCCCAGGGCAAGTAACTTAAACTCTCTGGGCTCTGAGAGGGGGTCAGTGGGACCTATCTTGTCAGGGTGCTGGGGGCAGGCAGGAGAGTCAGCTAGCTCTTTGCACGGAGCCCGGTGCTGGGTGAGGTTCCCCTATTACTCGATGTCATTACTTCACAGGCGTCCCCAAGGGGAACAGACTAGCGAGTGTTATAGGAAGACTCCAGAGGTCCAGCTCTGGGCCCCTTGCGGCTGCCTGCACCCTGTGGACCTGGGGGGAGGCCCTTGTTAATAGGATTTGTGGGTGAAATACATAATTTCGGTAGCCACGTTAAGAAAGTAAAAAGAAACAGGTAAAATGGATTTGAATCACATTTTATTTAACTCGATCTATCCAAAATATCATTTCAGCATACAATCAAATCAAAATTATTTTCCTAAATTTTATTTGGGGGGAGGAGAGAGAGAGAGAGAGAGAGAGAGAGAGAGAGAGAGAGAGGATCTTAAGCAGGCTCTAAGCTCAGCCCAGAGCCCGACGTGGGTCTTAATCCCATGACCCTGGGATCAGGACCTGAGTCGATATCAAGAGTTGGACACTCGGGGTGCCTGGGTGGCTCAGTCGGTTGGGCGTCCGACTCCGGCTCAGGTCATGATGTCACGGTCCGTGAGTTCGAGCCCTGCGTCGGGTTCTGTGCCGACAGCTCGGAGCCTGGAGCCTGTTTCGGATTCTGTGTCTCCCTCTCTCTCTGCCCCTCCCCCGTTCATGCTCTGTCTCTCTCTGTCTCAAAAATAAACGTTAAAAAAAAAAATTAAAAAAAAATGTCAATATTTAGGGACGCCTGGGTGGCTTAGTCATTTAAGCGTCTGACTTCGGCTCAGGTCATGATCTCGCGGTCCGTGAGTTCAAGCCCCGCATCAGGCTCTGGGCTGATGGCTTGGAGCCTGCTTCCGATTCTGTGTCTCCCTCTCTCTGCCCCTCCCCCACTCATGCTGTGTCTCTCTCTGTCTCAAAAATAAATAAACGTTAAAAAAAACCAAAAGAGTTGGACACTCAACCGACTGAGCCACGCAGGCGCCCCCATATCAAAATTATTAACAAGATATTTTCCATTCTTCTGCACGGACTTAGTTCTCCAAAGTCCGAGGTGTTATTTTTATACCGACGGCCCATCTCCATTCAGATGCGAAATCGATAAACGTCCTGCCAAAGCCATAAAGTTACGGTCAACAGAAAACCATTTTACGTGGCTTCGGTTTTTAAATTTACACCGATCAACGTGAAATCCATTAAAAGCCCCCACACCTTGGGGGTCTCACGTGCCAGTGTTGAACGGCCGCGTGTGGCCAGGGGACGTGCCAGGTCTAGAAGCATCTGGCCCTCCTCCTTTTGCCCGTCCAGGCCCCTCCTGTCTGGCCTGGGTGGCCCCACCTGTTGCAGGATGGAGGTTTGGAGGCATCTGAGGGGGGGTCTCCAGGCTTCGTGGGAGGCGGGCAGGGGCGAGGATATGTCGCCCTGTGGAGCCCCGTCGCCCTGCTGGAGTGTGACGAGACGGGCACGGGCCCGAGTGGGGTCTGTATTCCCAAGCTGGCTGTGTCCCCCCTGGGGTCTCTCCAGGAAGTCGAAGTCTTCGATTCAGCCAGGGACCGCCTCTGGGAGGCTGGTGGCACCAAGTCGGGGGCTTACATACAGACGGCACTTAATAGAAGCTTGGTGCATGGACAGGGCAAGGTGATGATCTCACCAGATGGGCTTGCCTGGCATCGCCTTTTCTTTCTCCTGCCACAGGGGTCTGACTGACCTTCCTCCGGGACCTCCCCCGTCCCGGGCTTGCGCGTCCCCCCTGTGGGCGACGCCGGCCAGTCCCCGGGGCTTGCCTCTGTCTGGGCTCACGTTGAACACTATGATCCTGATGGTGCCCCTGGGAAGCTGGTGCTGCACCGCCCCCATTTCGCGGGTGGGAAGACCGAGGCCCAGAATCGCCCAGAGTTGCAGAGGTGGACTCTGACCCCAGCCAGGCTGGCTCCCACCCTCCTGGGGACGGCTGAGTACTCGTCTCCACTGACGGCCAGAACCCCGGGTCCCGTCCCGGCCCTGGCCTCGGTGTCCCCCGCCCCGTACTTTGAGAGGATCGGACCCTCTAACGGTGACATTCCCTCCACTTCTGGGTCTCTGAATCCCTTCTTGTTTTCTGGTTTCGAAGTGATTTTATTTGGTGACGGGGGCTGAGGGAGCGTGAGACGTGGGGGGCGGGGAGAGGCCCTCCCTGCACACGGCTCCCGGAGGCCAGGCCAGGCAGCCTGCCCAGCCGGATCCCGACGCCGGGAGAAGCCGTTCTGCCTCTTGGCACTCAGGCCTCGCAGCTGCCGGGGGCTGGCCGCGCGCGGTCCCCGGGCTGGCGCGGGTGGCCGGGCGGGTGGGTGACGGAGCCCCCCGGCATCCATCACTGCCAGCAGCTCCCGCGGGCCCTGCCAAGTCGTGGGGGAACTGGGCCCAGGTGCCAATGTGCTTGGTAACCGGATTGCTATTTGAAAAATTAAAGCCGTGTCAGGAAACTCTAACCTCCGCGTTCACATCGGGATCCTGGAGCCGGGCCGGTGGCTGCCCGAGCGAAGCCGTTCGGGCAGGGCGGCCAGTGGAAGGCGCCCGGGGACGGAACCGACCACAGCAAAGACTGCTAATCCACCCAGCACCCGGGAGGAGGCAGAAGGGACTAACCGAGAGCAGAGAACATGGGCCGGGCCTGACCCCTCACCAGCGGCCGAGCCCACGCGGCCCGGGGCCCGGGGCCAGTGCCCGTCCCACCGCACGCCCACCAGGACCGTGCCAGCTGCTGGGGGTGGCCAGGTACCCAGGTGGCGTCTCCAGAGGGCCCGTGAAAACTTCCTAATTTCTTTTAAAGTCAGAATTTTGAAAGCTAACTTTTGGGTCGCAGAAAACGTTTTAATGGAAGTACTGGGTTGAACAGTGTCCCCCTAAAACTCACGTCCACTGGGGCCCCCAGGCTGTGCTGTTACTCGGAAACAGGGCCTTTTGCAGAAGTAATTCACTAAGATGAGGTCATGGGGTCGAGGGTTGGGCCCTGCTCCAATGACTGGTGTCCTTCTAAGAAGGCCCAGCAGAGACTCGGAGGCAGAGACCGAGGGGCATGGCCACCTCCCAGGAGCGCCTGGAGCCCCAGAAGCTCGAAGGGCGCGGCCCTGCCCACGTCTTGATTTCCGACTTCTGGTCTCCAGAGCCGGGAGGGAATGAATTTCTGGTCTCTGTGTCGTGTTATGGCAGCCCCTGGGAATGGAATGCAAAGTAGATTAATTTGTCTTCATTGCAATGCACTTGTAAATATAAATTATTAGCAGCGTTAGCATTTGATGGGAGAAGGAACCCTTGAGAGCAAAGGCCCCAAAGGCCCACGAGTCTTAATTCAAGGCGACCGGCCCCGTCCTTCTTCTAGGAACTCAGCTCCCGGCCTGGGGGCCGTGGGGGGGCCCACGCCGGGGGCTTCCTGAGCGAATGGACCCCGATATCCGGGCGGGGTTGAGGCTGGGGGGAGTCGGAGGCCGGAACGGGAGGCCCGGTGGCGTTTTCCATCCCCGTTGGGAGAGAGCCGCCCTCCTTCCACCTATGTGGGTCTGAACGGATGTCCTCCCGCCTCCTGACCGGCTTGGGGTCCCCATCCCTGTAGGTCCTCCTCGCGGTCAGCTCAGCGCTGCGCTGGCCCTGCGTGGAGACCCAGGAGGCCGTCCCCTGCGTCTGCCACCGAGATGGCCTTGTGTGAGGCCTGGAACGTGCCAGCAGGGGGGCAGAGTGCCATCCGGCCGCCCGCGGCCGCTCGGAGCGGTTCCGGGCTGGGCCGCCTCGGCCTCCTGGCACCGCTGTTCGACCTTCACGGGGTGGAGTTGGGCTACAGGTGAGCCCGGCCTCCGTCACCGTGCCGTGCACATTCGGTTGCCCTGACGTCGCTCGGAGACACGGGGGTGCAGACGGGATTTCAGTTCTCACCTTGCAGGGGAGGGACCCGAGGCGCAGAGCGGCTGCTGGCTGGCCCGTGGCGCAGCGGGGGCGCGAGTCCCGAGGAGGCCGTTCTGAGGCAACTGGGGAGGAGAGGGTCTTGTCCCCCAGGGACGCCCCCCCCCCCAAAGCCACGGGGACGCGGCACATTCCTGCCTCTAGATGGGGCGTTCTGCACGTGCAGCTTTGAACCCCGAGCCGGGCATTCACGGAGCGGCCGGGCTTCCAGAACTGCTGGGGGCTGTTAGCCTGTTCCTGCAGACCCCTCGGCCACGCTGCGGGGTGCAGGGTGGAGGCGACACCCCTGTCCTCTTCCAGCCTCCCGCCCCCTCCCCCACAGGCCTGAGCTGTGGCCACGAACCCCCCTCTCTCCCCGCCGGCCTCCGTTCCACTGGACCCCCGTGGAAGTGGTCTGGGCAGCCACATGCCTGGTCTAGGATGTGACCTTGGGCCAGAGGGAGCCGTGAGCTTCCTGAGGGCAGAGCCTGGCTCTCCCCAGGCCTCACTCCTGCCGAGTGTCGGGTCTTTTCCATCCTCAAGGTTGTTGTGGGGGGCTCCCTCTCTCCCTGTGAGTCTGGGCAGCCAGTTCCCCTGAGGCCTCCTCCCTGCGTCTGGAAAGGGGGCGAAGGTGACAGGCAGCTTGGCGATCGAGGGGAGGAGTCCCCCGGGACGGCCTCAGCGGTTTGGGGTGTGGATACTGGAGTCAGGCCGGCATAGAAAGCCTGACTCCGTCACATCCTTGCTGGTGATGCCCGCCGGCTGCACTTCCCCAGGCCTCCATTTGCTCTTCCGTAAAATGGGGAGAACACGGGATAGGTGACCGCTGGGGACACAGAACATCCGTCGTTCAGCACTGTGTGTGCCACACGGGACGTGGTCGTCTTCTTACCACGACTTTATGACTTCCAGTGAAGAGGGCGATGAATTTTGGGGGGGTTAGTTCTCAAGCTGTACTTTGCCTAGGGGAAAAGTCACCCTTTTGATGGCTTAATGTCTTTTTAAAAGTTTATTGAAATGTTTATTTAAATTTTTTTTTAACATTTATTTATTTTTGAGACAGAGAGAGACAGAGTGTGAACGGGGGGAGGGGCAGAAAGAGGGAGGCACAGAATCCGAAGCAGGCTCCAGGCTCTGAGCTGCCAGCACAGGGCCCGACGCGGGGCTCGAACTCACGGACCGCGAGATCGTGACCTGGGTTGAAGTCGGACGTTTAACGGACTGAACCACCCAGGCGCCCCTGAAATGTTTATTTTTGAGAGAGAGAAAGATAGACCAAGAGCAGGGGAGGAGCGGAGAGAGAGGGAGACACAGAATCCAAAGCAGGCTCCAGGCTCCGAGCCGTCAGCCCAGAGCCCGATGCGGGGCTTGAACCCACGAACTGCGAGATCACGACCTGAGCCCAAGTCAGACGCTCAACCAACTGAGCCCCCCAGGCGCCCCTGATGACTTTCGATAAAGGTACACACCACTACAATCAGGGGATCGGACCGGACCCTTGCCCCCAAAGGTGCAGGTGAGGCCTCTCCCCACCCAGCCCCTGAAGAGCACAGGGCTGTTTTCTATGTCTGTGTTTTTGCCTTTTCCAGAATTTCATGCAGGTGTAAGTTCACAGCCTTTGCTGTCTGGCTCCCGTCACTTAGCATAATGCATCTGAGTCCTCGTGTCTGTGCTTAGTTCTTCTTACTGCTGAACGTTCCTGAACGTTCCTGAACATTCCTGAACATTCCTGAACATTCCTGAATGTTGCCTGGATGCTGAGTCGTATGAACACACGGTAATTTGCTTTTGGACACTTGAGTCGTTTCCAGTTGTGGCTAATACGAATAAGGCAGCTACGAACATTGGGATCCAGATCTTAGCGGACGTGTGTGCTCCTTTCTCCCGGGTACGCGCTAGAAGGCGGGATTGCTGGGTTCACACCGAGTGAATGTTCAACTTGGTAAGACACTGCCAAACTCTGCCGACGCGGCCACCGCGTTTCATTCCCGCCAGCAACGTCTGAGAGCCCCACTCCCCCCACATCTTGTCCGCCCTTGATGTCGTCCACTTCAAACTTTAGCCACCTTCCTAAGTATCTCCTGTGATCGAACGATGCTTCCCGCATCGCTCACTTGCGTATGTGACGCCCAGTTTCCTTCTTCGGTGACACTCCCTTAGAAAACTGGGTTGTTTTGTCTTATTGAGTAGTGAAAACTCTTTGTATATGTTGGACCTGAGATATTGATCAGATGTGTGTTTTTTCAAATATTTCTCCCAGCCGCTGGCTTGTCTTCTCATTTTGTTAATGGTGTTGTTTGGGGAGCGGAAGTCTTTCATTTTGATGAGGTCGCATGTGCGATGTGTTCTTTTAGGTCCGTGTCTCAGGACCCTTTTAGGAGCTTAGTCCCCTCTGGGAGCTCTTTGTCCCATTCAAAGTCACAGAGAGTTTCTCCTCATGGTTATTTCAGAGTGAGGGGGCTGCCACCCTCTGGCGTGTAAGCTCCTCCTGGTCAAGGATTTCTCTCGTTTTGTGTTTTCTCCCCACGAAGCGTGGTCGTGCACGCCCACGGACTTTCGCGGTGTCAGCTGCTCGTGAGAACGAGCCTGTACGCGAGTCTTTTAAACGCGGCCTCGACTCCCCACGATGCTCCTTAAGGTGATGGGTAGACTCCCCAGGCCCCTGATGGATTTGGGAGTCATAGCGACCCTGTGTATGGTCTTTGGCACACAGTAGGCACTCAATAAATGTTTTCAGTGTGAGTGAATGACCTCGGAGGCATCCACCTAGTGGGTGTCACCAATTATAACAAAACCCGATGCGGGTGCCCGGGGGGCTCAGTCGGTTGAGCGTCCGACTTCGGCTCAGGTCACCATCTCACGGTTCGTGGGTTCGAGCCCCGCGTCGGGCTCTTTGCTGAACATCTCAGAGCCTGGAGCCTGCTTCGGATGCTGCGTCTCCCTCTCTCTCTGCCCCTCCCCTGCTCATGCTCATGCTCATGCTCTGTCTCTCTCTCAAAAATAAAAATAAACATTAAAAAAACATAACAAAACCCAGGGGACCATGAAAATCAGGGTTGAGGCTGAGTGTCTGGGGCCATTTGAGAGTTGAATGACGTGATTTTTTGGGTCCCCCAGGATCTTGGGTCGGGATCTCGAGGGGAGATGAAGAGGGGCCGTTGGGGCTGCTCACAAAATGCCCGGTCAGGCGACCAAGCTCGTGCTGCAGGGAAAATCACCCGGGGGTCATTTGGGGTCCAGGACGAGTGGGGGCTGGCTGTCTCAGGGCCCTTGCCGATGCTGCCCGTAACTGAGAGGGTTTCATTGTGAATGAAGATAGGACGGCCCTAGTACAGGGCCTGGTGTGGCCCGATACTCTGTCTGTTGCCGGCTCTCGGGGGCGACAAGGGGACGCCAGGCAGCCCGTGTGCAGATTCTTCTGTCTGGGGGACAGGGGCGGGTGGGGCAGGAGCACAGGGGAGGCTCTTGGCGTCCCTCAGCGGCAGGCGGTCCTGCTGAGACCTTGGGTCTGGAGCTCCCGGCGGGCTCTTCGCAGAAAAAGCCAGTTTATCGGCCTGTTTTGTTTTCCAGGGTCAGGATCCCGCGAAGCACCAGAGTCGGGGCTTCTGGATTTGGGCTGGGACATACCTCGTGCACGTTCTTGACCCTTCCCTCTCCGACCCGAGCGCTTTCCGTGACCGGCAGGTGCTAAAGCCAGAAGTGTTCCGGTGGGGAAGTGCGGCCACCCAGCTCCCGAGGTGGGGAGAGACCATGCTCCTTAGCTGGGAGGCCAGGAAGGCTTGGGGGGCCATGGTGGGGGAGGGCGCCCCGATCTGGTGGAAGAGAGGCCGGGGTCCTGTTGGTTTCCCCGTGAACTTCGGGCCAGCAGATAGGTAAGAGAGGCTCAGGCTGCTTTATTCCTGCTCTGGGATCTTGCTTTGGGTTCAGCGGCCATGTGTCCCTTCCCTGGCACCTGGGGGACAGGCAGGAGGCTGTGGCATCGGCCGGGCCAACCGCTGGGGGTCTGGAGGGCTTGGGGGACCCCTGGTGGCACAGGAGCCCCGCAAAGGAGAAGAGAAGGGGACCCACCCTTGTCACGGGCTGTCCGTGCGTCGGGCTCTCCGTCGTGGGCGTCTCGCCAAATCCTTGAGATCAAGGTTCCTGGGCTGTGGCACCGCCGATGGTTTGGGTGGATGAGGTCCCGTGTCTGCGAGGGTGTGAGCAGCACCCGACGCCTCTACCCGCTGGAAGCCAGTTACCAACCCCCGACGCAACGTGACAGCCAAGAACGTGTGCAGACGTCACCGGGTGCCCCTCGATGGGCGAGATCACCCCCACTGTAGAGAGGAGGGAACGGAGGCCCAAGAGAGACCGGTGACCCCCTCAGGGTTTCCCGAGCGGGCCCCGGGGAGCGTGAGATCCACGCCCAGAGTGCGAGGGCAGGCCCCTCGGGAAGGGGCAGGAGGGTGAGCTTGACCCTGGCCTGCAGGGAAGGGAAGGGCCCAGAAGAACAGGGGGAGTGCTCAGGTGTCTCTCGTTGCACCACAAGTTTCCAGAAGAATCGAGGGCTTACAGCAGCAGCCAACACTGGCCGTGTCTGTGGACCAGGAATCGGGAGCGGCTTAGCTGGTGGCCAGGGGTCTCTCCGGAGGCGGCAGCTGGGGGCCGGCTGGAGGCTGTGCTCCCAAGCAGCTCCCCGCGTTTGGAGGGCTGGCGGTGGGAGGAACTCAGTTCCCCACCGCACCGACCCCTCCCCGGCGCCGTGGGTGGCCGGCCTCCCCTCGGTGAGCCACCCCAGCTCGGAAATCCCACGCCAGCGTTTCCACAGTCCCCTGGGAGTTCCCAGGGCAGTCCTGTTTAGAGTGGGAGGGGGCCGCACAGGGCGCCCGCGAGCACAGGAGCCGAGGGCTCTCGGGGGGCCGTCCGGGGAACCGGCTGCACCAAGCAGGGGGAGGCACCCAGGTGGGGGGGCGGCTGAGCGAGGGGGGTGTGCCTGGGAGGGGGGAGAACAGCCCGGTTCGTGCGGGTGACATTGCCTAGGAGGGGTGAGGCACAGAACGGCCAGACGGCGGGGGGACCTGGACGGCTGCGCAGAGGTTTGTGCTCTGTCCCGTGGGACAGAGTGGCCCGCAGACCTCGCCCCCCTCCGGCCTCACCAACTGTGGACGCGGCACCACCGGCAGCTAGCTGTGGGGTCTCGGTGGGGGGGGGGTGGCTTCGTGTCTCTGACCTCAGTTTTCTCTCCCACAGAACGTCGGGGTTGCAAGGGTTGTGTGAAGGAAGAAGGACGGGATGTACTTGGTGGTTGTTCCAAACGCGGAGGCAGTATGGGCTGGTCTGGGCTGGGTGTGGCGCCTCTGGACCGGCCCATCGAGGGCCTGGGGGCCGGGGCCCAGCCCAGCCAGCGGTCTCGCTGTGGTCTGGCAGGTGCCGAGTGGATGGGGAAGTGTTCCTTCCGGCCCCGCGGCCTCCTCTGCTGGCCCCTGTCCAGTATGTCCTCCCAGTAGGTGGCTGGGCCTCCCCACTGCCCGCCTGCAGCTGATGCCCACGTCTTCCCGCTGCCTTTGGGGGTGCAGCGGTGCCCAGACGCCCGCAGCCCCCGTGGCCTTCCGATGCCTTCCCTGGTCCCAGTGCCCCGACGGACTGGGGACTTCGGGGGCTCTGGGGCCGACCCGCGTTCGGGGAGAGCGGCCCAGGGCCGTGTGGGACCCCAGATGTTTGCTCAACAGGAAGTGTCACGGGGGAGACGGCTCCCCTTGCCAGGGTTATCTTAATCCCCGCTTTCCTTTGCTTCTCTTCCTAGGGCCCCTTCTGCTCCTGAAACAAAGCTCAGAATAAATACTAAAAAACAGAAGACAAAGGGGTTTTAGGAGCGGGAAGCATCACCGGCCTCGTAACCTCTCCCATGTGACCGAAGGGGTTCCTTTCCTGATGGAGGGGAAGCCGTCCTTTGGGCCTTAGGTAACGAGGCTTAGCCGGGGCGCCCCCATCGTCCCCCACCCGCGGCCACGGAGAAGCACCGATTCACTTGAAACGTTAGACCCGTCATCCGGGCTTAGCCTAACCCCTGTGTAATTTCGAGGATCTGGGTGAGGAATGTCAGAAATGAGGTGGGGGCTCGGTCGGGGCCGGGGGAGAGCGAAAGTCCTCTCGGCAGGTGTCCTCCCCAGCGATGGCCGGATTTCCCATCCACTGTGGCGACTTTCGTCTCACGAAGGGTTTTGTGCGCACCCGCACTTGAGCGCGGCCTTCCCGAGGCATCACCACGCTCCCACGTGCATTCTGGGAAAGGGGCCGGCCCTCGAGGTCTGCGATGTCTCCCCCGCACCCAGGACCGTGACTGGCTGGTGTCCAAGCCCACGGGCTGGGGGACGCGGAGAGGGGTTTGCTCCCAGGGCGGTGACTCCGCTCAGTTGGCATAGATGCTCTCGGGTCAGTGGTGCTGAAGGAGCTGGGAAGCTGGGTCAGGCTCCGTCAAGGTCACGTAGGGGCAGAAGGGGCATTTGTGGGGACGGATTTGGGAGGAAACTTGAGGCAACGTGCACGTCATCTTCGGACAAGCTCGTGGAGCAGGGACCAGTGGCAGACCTTGGAGACCCCGCTCGTGGGTTCAGATTCACTTCTCTGCGCTCTCGTGTGTTACAGAGACCTCCCTGCCCCCCGGGGGTAAGTGCAAGGCCATCTGCTGAGCCTCGAGCTTTGTCTGCCCTGGGCTGGGAAAGCGCGTGTCAGAAGCCTTGGTGCTGTGTGTTTGCAAGAGATCACTAAGGTGCGACAGGGGCCGATTTTGGAGGAGGACAGTTCAGGGAGTAGCTGACTTTGCAAACGAGGGGTCCACGAATAACGAGCGTGGACTGTGCCTCAGCCTTGAAGACGGAGCCCTGGATGGGGAGGTCCTCGGGGGGCCTCTCGCAGAAGGCGGAATTAAAGCCGAAACCTGAAAGTCAAGGAGGAGGCAGCCCCGGAACGCTGTATAAAGGTCAGCACGGCGTCTTCTACCGTGCTTATTTTTTTCTCATTTGAATCTCTCCTCTACCGCATTGCAGCTCAGATGTTCAGTCTCTGTTCTTCTAGTGGGGACCCCAGAGGCCGTGACCGGGCGTCGTAAATTTTTACATGCCTGAGTCAAGTGGTATTTTACGTTCCTTCCAAGGATGCGAGGCCCTAGGATGTGTTCCTTCTTCTGCGACTGATAAGCAGTCTGTCATACGTTTGGCTTCTCATTGTAACCTCCCCAAGTTGGGCCTGATTTTTCTTGTTTTATACAGTGTTCTTGTTTACACTTCCTCCAGTTTCCCCCACGTGTTTTGCCTGTAGCTTAAAAAAAAATTTTTTTTAATGTTTATTTATTTTTGAAGGAGAGAGAGACAGAGTGTGAGTGGGGGGGAGGGGCAGAGAGAGAGGGAGACACAGAATCGGAAGCAGGTTCCAGGCTCCCAGCTGTCAGCCCAGAGCCCGACGCAGGGCTCGAACTCACGGACCGCGAGATCATGACCTGAGCCGAAGTTGGACGCTCAACTGACTGAGCCATTCCGGCACCCCCCGTAGCTTTCTTTTTTTTTTTTTTTTCTTGCACTTGGCATTTTCCTTCTGCGATTATTTCTCCTTGGCCTGTAATGTTTTGGGTTTTTTTTTTTTTTCAGATTATCTGTTAGTGGCAAAGAGCTTCATTTTTACTGACAATAAAATGATCAAACCTTTCTCTTATGGTTTGTACTTTTGCGTGTGGTTAAGACAGCCCTGTCCCGAGGCAATGACAAGGTCACTCTGTATTGCCCTCTAGAAGTCTCACGGTTTTGCCGTTCGCATTGAACTGTTCAGCCACCCGGAGCCGGTTTCTGTGTGGGGCGTGTGGGTGGGGGTCTGCGGGGGTCGTCAGTGTTCTCCACCCAATATTCTGGGGGCTGAATGCTTCCAGCATGCGGTCGGTTGGCAGCTCTCCACCGGGGTCTGGATCCGTTGTCTATGCCGCGTATCAAACCACCGCAAACACGGTGGCTTAAAGCAACACCCGCTGATGAGCCCACAGCTCTTTAGGACCGAAGTTGAGGTGGGCTGGACACTTCTCTGCTCAGGGCGTCACAAGAGACCAGGCTTAGGGCGTCGCCGGGAGGCTCTGGGAAGGAGTCCACTTCCAAGCTCATGGCTGTTGACGGGAGTCACTTCTTCGCGGTTGTAGGACTCAGTCTTCCCCGCCTTCTCGCTGGCTGTCAGCAGGGGGCCAGCCACTCTTGGCTCCTGGAGGCCACACTCGGGTCACAGCCACGCAGCCCCTCCTCTGACAGCATGGCGGCTTGCTTCTTCCAAGGTGGCCGGAGAACCTCACTGCTGTCCGCTAGGACAGATCTTATAGGCACCCCCCACCTGTGGGAGCCACTAACATGTGACCCACTTTGGCCAACGATGCGTGAGCAGCCGTGGGCGTGTCCCCTCCTGAGAGGAACTCGAAAAGCTGTCTGCCACTTGTCCTGTGATCCCCCCTCCGCCTCTGGAAGGCGGGAGCGATGACAGCATTGTGTCTTCTTCCTTGATCTTTGTGGTTCATTTCTCTTGCATTACTGTCCTTGGTTGGGTCTTTGGTATAACGGACACATTCGACCGCATGACGTTTAGAGCTGATGTTTATGAAAACACCATAGAGGGGCGCCTGGGGGCTCATTCGGTTAAGTGTCTGACTCTTGGTTTTGGCTCCTGTCATGATCTCACGATTCGTGGGATCGAGCCCCGCGTCGGGCTCTGCGCTGACGGTGCGGAGCCTGCTCGGGGTTCTCCCTCCCCCTCTCTCCGCCCCTCATGTGCTTGCTCTCTCTCTCTCCAAATAAAAAATGCATACATGGGTGAGCACTTAAAAAAAACCCACATTGTAGAAAGCATGAGAAGACAAACTGCAGATCGAAAACATGTAATGGGTAGAACCCACAAAGGATGAATATAAAGAGGCTGGATGGTTTAAAAATTTTTTTTAATGTTTATTTTTGAGAGAGAGAGAAGAGAGAGAGAGAACCCCAAGCGGGCTCCGAGCCATCAGCACAGAGCCCGACGCGGGGCTCGAACTCACGAACCGCGAGATCATGACCCGAGCCGAAGTGGGACGCTCAACCGACGGGAGCCCCCAGGCGCCCCTCGATGTCTACTTTTAGGTGGCTGTTTTACTCCAACACCCAGAACATGTGAACGTGTGCTTTCTGCTTCCCCGTTGCTGTAGAGAGGCCAGTGGAGGGTCCCCCTGTGCCCCGGACCTCAGCTCCGCCTCGCCTCTCCGGCTGCTTCTAAGACCCTCTCTTCTGCGACAGTCCTTCTTGACGTTCCGTAATTGCAGATCTGGATCCTGGCGAGCACGAGCCACACTAACGGCCGAAGCCGCTCCCAGTCGCCCTGGGCTTGGGGCATCGCCCGACAAACCTCCGCAAACCCCAGCGCCTGTCTTGCCTTTCGGGGCGTAGGGGACACCCCACTAGGTGACCTCTGGTCACGGCGGTGACGGCCACTCCCGCCCTCGCTCCTGCTGCGCTGCCCAGCCCCGGGGGCCTCTCCGTGTGGCCCTGCGAGGCAACTAGCTAATAGGTTCTTCTTTCAAGGCGGGACGTACCTGATTAAAGCAAAATCCAGGTACATTTTAGGCCACTTGTGTGACCTTGGACTCCGGGATGTCTGGGTCTGTGCACCGATGTGTTTCATAAGTTGTCAAGACCGCTGGGCCCCTCTCCCCTCACACACTGGCCTTTGCCCTATTCTGTCCCCGCGACTGGACCGCTGTGGCCGTGAGTCGCGCGTCACGGGGCCGACCCGGCGCAGCAGAGGAAGCCAGGGGGCAGGGGGAAGCGGGGGGGGGGGTGGTTAGAAGAACTCGAACTGCGTTTGCCGACGGGTGCCAGCACGAGTCTCCGGAGCGGGCCGGGGTCCGGGGTCCGGGGGCCGGCCCGGGCTAGCCTGAGCCATCCTGCCCCTGGGATCCGATCACCGGCACCCGCTGGTGAGCACGGAGACTCCAGGAGGCACGAGGACACGAGCCCGTGGGGTGGCTGTGGGCGGTTCTCCCGTGGCCCTCGTTTGGTGGCAACGGGCACCTTCCCGTGGCTCAGTCCAACTCTGGGAGCCCACGGTGTCCTCTCGCCTGTGGCTCTCTGGCCCGTGCCGAGGGCCTCACAAGCGTCTCCCTGTCCCCGGTCCCCATCCTCTGCTTTCCTTTTAAATTTACAAATAGGTAAGAGCAAGAGAACTGAGGCCCAGGGGCGCTTGGGACACGGCTGCCTCCTTTCTCCCCACCCTACTCACTATACTTCCTTTATGTTTAAAAAAAAACAATAATAATACTTGGGTCATCGCTCTCTTTTTTTTTTTCTTTTTTCATTTCTGGGAAAATCTTTATTTTGTGTATTTCTCAAGCATCTTGATATTCCCTGCCTCAGACCCACGGAGGCTCCCTTCCTTCCAGTTTCCCCTCCAAATTCCTGCCGGTTTTCTTTTGCAAAGGCCTCAGGGCGGTCAAGCACCCCCCACCCCCCTCCCCGGCCTCTCCCCCTGCCTCCCTGTGAAGAAGAAAGGGCTGACGGAGGTCTTTAGGCAAAGCAGATACATCCCCACAGAGCCTTCAAAGGTGCCTCCCCAAAGCTGCCAAACGGTTAACTCTTTCCGAGAGCGTTGGCTGGCCTGTGAAAGATGTCTGGGTTCGTTGATAAAAAAAAAAAGGTATTGTTTTTAGCGCTGTCGTCGGTATTAATGAATGCCATCAAATGAAGTATTTGCAAGGGGCTCTGGGTCCCTGCGACCTACTCAAGGCTGTGAAAAATGGAGTGACTGGGGGGGCACCAGAGGCCCCCTGCCGGAATGGGCCTTGCCGAAGAGGCGGGCGGGATGCCTCTCCCTCCCACACCCCAAAGAGTTAAGCAGAAATGGTTAATATTCCTCCCTTGGGCCCCCACGTCCCGTATTCTAATGTATGAACTCGCATTCAGACGTGAGCCAGCCGCATATGCTTCCCGGCCGGCCTCGGCGACATCTCGCCCCCTCGCACGGCACGCGGGGTCTCCGCCGAGCCCTTCGTAAAAGCACAATTTTGTGACCACGTAACCCTCACCTGGGCGGCACGCACGCCCAGACGCGTGGCCCCCCGCGTTCCGAACGGGGTCCGCTTTGCCCCTTCCCGTCCGAGGGCTCGGCCCGAGGTGAGAAAGAGGGGGCAGGGTTATTAAGGATTCTGACAAGGTAGGCTGAATAAATTGTGTTTCCTTTGTGAGCCTTAATCCAGTGCTGTATTGGCTTCTCGGACATGGCTAATTTATTTGGAATTTCATTCTGTTCCTGACAGCGTCCTTGACTAGCTGTTTGATCACCTCGAGCAAAGTTACACGCCAGCTTTCAGATGTTGGAAGGGCGGTGGGGTATAACTCGGCTCAAGTGCGTTCTCCCCGGGCCCGGCTTCCTGCCTGCAGCCGGGACGTTTCAAACGGCCGGGGCCATCCCTGGTTCGGGAGACAAGGCGGCCGGCGCGGGGGCCCCCCCCCCCCGCCCCTCCAGGGAGGAGGAGGCTTTGGCCACTTGCCCCCTCCCCCCACTCGTCCCTCTGTTTGGGATTTGAATCTGCTTTTGTGGTGCAGGAAGAAAGAAAATTAATTTCCACCCGTCCATGAGTTCGGAACGGTGCGTTTCAGGGGAAACCCGGTTTCGAAATGCGTGTTCTGTTGGCTTGAGGGGTTTGAGACGCAGTCTCCCGGGGGCGGGGCGGGGAGGGGGAGGTAAACCGGCCTCAAACCGTCCCAGGGTGCTCGCCCCCGCTGTGCACCGGTCCTCGCGTCTCCCCCGCCTCGTGTCTGTCGTGGCAGAAGTGGTTGACGCTCATTCTCTCCTAACTCACGTATTTCCGTGGGGTTCGCACGTTTCCTTTTGGTGAGCGCAAGCGTGTCTTGCTTGGATACAAAGGAAAAATGATGATCTTGGTCGGTAAGCCGCCAACACCTCCGAGGGCTCAGCATAGTTGTGGCTGCTGGTTTTATACTTTGGGTGGAAGCCGGTCTCATGGACACAGGGGCCTCCTTCCCTTTGGGCTCTTGGCCCCGGTACATGGGACACCTTCCTGCTGAGCGCCTTCTAGGTGCCAGGACGGGGGGTGGTGGGGATCTGGTGGGAGCTCGCGGGCTAGACGCACGTCAGAGATTTCAGAGGACGTCAGCGCCGTGGTCAAAGTGGAAAACAGAATCAACCGACCGACCGAAACCAGGGTGATATGCTGGATGGACCCCGGGGGGGAGAGGGGCCAGCGTCGCTGACCAGCTCCTCCCCTGGAGTCCCTGAAGTCTGCCGGCCGCCTGCCGCCTTTGAGCAGTGATGTACTTCCCCTGCAAAGCAGGCTTACCCCCGGCCTTACCCGCAGACACGGGGAAGGGGCTATTGCCCCCTTTTACGGAGGAGGCAGCCGAGGCCCGGGGCATCGCAGGATGCTCCGATGAGAGCCGCCAACTGAAATGGGGCCCCCGGAGCTGGTTCCGGTGCTGTCACCCGCAGTGTGAGCTGGTCTGGGTAGGGGGGGCGGGGGTCAGACTGGGCCACGCCTCCATCCCAGACCCCCCCGGGCTGGGGTCGCCCCTGCTCAGCTCTGTGCGTCGTGGGAAACTCTGACTCCCTTTAAGGGGGACACTCGTCATCTCTGTCACGGGTTGTGTTCAGGGGGAGGGCAGGAGGGAAGGGGGAAGCCGGGAAGATGTCCCAAGTTCACGGTGATCTGGAGTGGAATTCTGGGGCCTGTTTTGACCTTTGGGTTTGTCCTGATGTGCAGGGGAGCTGGGCGTTCGTTCCCCCCTGCCCCCAGTCGGTCCTGGGTCGCGGTGCTGGGCGGCCCCCACAGCATGTTCCCTGGAGAAGTAAAGAGCTACTGAAGCTAGGGGTCGGGGGGCACAGAGGTGGGTAAAAGGTCCCAGAGACCAGGGTGCAGCCCCGACCGCGCCCCAAGCCCATCACCTCTGCTAGTTGTAAGATGAGTAGAGTGGGGAGCACACAGTGCCCACCCCACGGGACACGGTGGGAACTGCGTGACATCAGAGCTGGCCTGTCTGATGCACTTTCTCATCGCCGAAATATTTTCTCCTTCTGGGCGACGGCCACCGTATCCATCTAGGGTCTGCTGCACCTGCCGTGTGTCACATACACCCTTCTTGGGAGAAGTCAGCGGGGGGCACAGCCGTGACACTGTCCTGGGGCCGGGGACATTCACTTCCTCTCCCGAAGGGCGTGCTGACCTTGGCCTCGCTGACTCTGGGGCCCAGGGGCATCTGAGCAGGATCTGGGAGGCCTCCGTGATCCCAGAGCTTCTGGGTGCGTGGATGCCACGTGACCGGGACGCTGTTGACTCTGCGGGTCCCATGGTGTGCTTGGCAAACAGAGGGATTTACCCAAGGCCACCCTGTCCCCACCTGCCAGGTCGGGAGCTGGCGTGCGCTCGGTGCCTTGGGTTCGCCCAGAGCACCCACCTGGAGACGCTGACCGCTCAGGTGAGCAAAATGCCTGCTCAGGAACCTGTCCCTTCTCCCTCCCCGCGTTCATGGCTGCTTCCCCCTGGGACCTCGCTCCAGATGCAGACGGGTGTGTCCAGGCAGGTGGCTCCTGAACACCCCTGAGGACTTTCTGCAACATTCTGGAAGTCCTTGCCAAGTGGCCACGTCTTCCAGAATGCCCTGTGTGCTTCCTGCCTCCATGCTGGGCTCCTGCTAAGTTCTCACGTAGGTTTGAAGCCACGTCCGTACCTCTGCGACAGTCGGGGTCAGCAAATGTGCTGGGTCACCTGGCCAGGTCCGCTGGTGGCCGCTCGCTCTGTGGACAGAGGCAGAGAAAGTCATTTGCCACCCAGAGAGCAAAGTAGGGCACGGTGCCCTTTCACTGGGGCTGATACCTGAGCCAGTGGGGGGTGAGCGCTGAGTGAGGGTGCCGGTGGGGCCCATCCTGGGACTGGCCCGTGGTGAGCATGGGACACACGTTCGCTTGGCTTCTCATTGAGGAAAACCACAGGTGAGGGCTGCCTCCCTACCCCACTGCCCATCTTAGGCTGCGCTCCTTGTCAGCGCCTTTGCATTTATTCCTTAGAACCTTCTGGGAGGGCTGGAAGGAGCACATTCTTATTTTGTAGATAAAGAAGAAATTCAGGAAGGGGCGTCAGGTGGCCGGCAGTCCCGGAGGCCCCCGAGCCTTCTCCCTGACCAGGAACCTGCGGGGGGACTGCACGCTTTCCGGGGTGAGTACGTGCTGGGCCCCCCAGGACGTGCTCTCAGAGACTTTGGCTCCTGCCGCCGGGCCCTCTGAGCTCCAGGTGGGGCCCCGTCGCCTTATGAGACCATAGGGTCTGAGGAGGTGCCCACACTGTCTCTTCCCCCAGGCAGAGCTTGGCTGGGGAAGATCCGAGGTGGGGGGTGGGCAGGGTGTGCAGAGGTGCAGGGGCTGTGGGTGCGTGGGTGTGTGCACATCTGTGCTTGTGTGTGTGTGGCAGGCAGATAACGGCAGGTGGAGGCTGTCCCTTCGGTGATGGTATGGGGACATTTCTCGGGGCATCCCCTCTGGCGGCGGGAGGGCCGTCGGGGATCTGGAGCCCGGGCACCCAGCAGCGTGCTGGTCCCCTGACCCGCACTCACAGCGCCCTTCGGGTCAGGCCCCAGCCACCTGCCTCACTTTCCCTCCAGGGGTCGGTGCCCAGACAGCCTGAGGCTCCAGGTCAGCCGCGAGCCACTGTGGGTCACGGTGAGGGTGAGAAGGGACCCGCGCGGGGTGGAGGTGGGAGGGGGAGGGGCAGCTCGGCCAGGGGCTCCGCAGGGGGAGCGGGGAGCGAGCAGGTCTGTCCCACCGCACACAGGTGGCAGCGCGCGGGTGCGCGGACCCCAGGACCCCCTCGCGGGTGGAGGGGTGGGGGGGGGTCTTCTCGCGTCCCCTCCCCTTCCTCGCGTCCCCTTCCCCGCGCCACGCCCCCCCGCCGCCGAGCGATAGCTAATTGGGCAGAGAAAGGGCCCGATTGTCTGCGCGCCGGAAGCGCGGGCGTGGGCGGCTGGAAGCGCCGAGAAGGTGGCCGGCCTCGCCCGGCAGCTGCCGCCGGAGCCGCCCGGGGGTGACGTCAGCGCTGGCGAGCGGGGAGCCCGGCGGAGAGGGGGGCGCTCGCGGCCTCGCCACAAGGCGACCATTGTGGGCCCGTGAATGCGGCCGGGCCTCTTGACCGGGGAGGCCGCGAGCCTCGCGCTCTGGCCTGTCACTCGCCGCCCGGGAGGCCCGGGCTCCGATCGGGGGGAGCAGGGGAGCAGGCCCCTCCCCCCAGCACAGCCCGCACCCCAGTGGGGACCCCCACCCTCGGCATGGCCTCCTGGTGGGAGGGAAGCACGGGCCCTGACCCGCTCCTGGTCCTGCTGGTCATTGTCCTGTTAGCCCGCTTCATTCTCTGGTCCTGCCTCGGGACCTACATCGACTATAAGTTGGCCCGGCGGCACCCCCAGAAGCCCAAGGAGGACTAGGGCCTCTGCCGGCCGGGGACTCTGAGCGTCACCCTCCCCCCCGCCAGCCCCTCCAGGAGGGCGCTGCCCCAGAGGTGTCCTCTCCTGAGCAGAGGGCGTGCCGGGAGGGCCAGGCCACCGACCCCCGGCTCCTACCCACAGGGCAGAGATGGACCGTGGCGCCCCACCACTGGCCCTGAGCTGTCCTGGTCACCAGCCCGTCCCATGTCGGGACAGAGGGGCCACCACGGCCTGTCTGTCTGTCCGTCAGGGTCTGGGGTCCGCAGCTGGAGGGAGTGCTCGTGGGGGGCGCGGTCCACTCTGCCTCCACGTCTTTGTAAGTATGTTTGCGGGAGGAGGTGGGGATGAGCCACAGGGGCTGGGGTGGGCGCCGAGGGGACAGACGTGGCCACGTCACGAGCCAGCCCTGCCACCCAAAGCTGCCTTGCCCCTCGGCTTCCTCCTGCCCCCCCGGAGGGATAATCCTAAGTTCAGACGGCTGCCTTGGTTTCCCCAGAGCAGACCCCCAGAGGGTCTCAGGACAGGCTCGACACCTGAGTTCGAGTCCAGCTCTGGTTGGCCGCGGGGAAGGAAATCTCTGTCTCTAAAACGGGCGCAATAATCCCTCCCTCCTCAGAAGGGTGCGAGGAGGGTTGGACGAGGGGCGGGGCGGCAGTCCCCCCAGCCTGCACCCTGCTGGACTCGTGCAGGACGGTGCAGGAGAGAAACCAGGGACCCGGTGAGTGCCTCTCTTCCTCGGTGCTTGGAAGCGTGTGGCTGAGACGCGCCTCAGAAGGCGGGCAGGCGGGAGGGTTGACTCGGGCCCCAGGAGCCGGCGCCTGCCCGTCACACCCCGCCTCGGAGCGGCACCCGGTGGCTCTGAGGTTCTCGACCTGGTGGCTCCTTCTAATCGCCCTGCGGATTTTAGCAAACACGATGGCCGGGCTCCCCAGACGGAGAAGCAGGGGCAGGGACAAGATGTCCTTGGGAGGCTGGCGCCTGGTTGCACAGGACCGGGGACACCTGTCAGAGCAGAGTCTTAGGGAGCTGGTGTAGCTGACCTGGGCGAGCAGACTCGGGAAGGCCCGGCCCGGCGCCACCCGTCTTGCCTTGCGGCGTCCTGGCAGAGGGACCGCAGGCCTGAGCCGGGGGAGCGGCGGGACCTGATGAACTCACCGGCACCGAGGAGATCTTGTTTTGCTCCCGAAGGACCTGCCGTGCTCCAGGCAACCTCAGGGCCCGGGGAGCCGGTTGGCGGAAGCGGGGACCTTCTGGGGGCGGGGCTGACCCACACGAGAGATTTTGATGGGGGGGTGTCTGGGGGCGGATGGCCGATGAGGCTCTTTTCTTCCGGATGACGGTCCAGAGAGTCTGCGCGGTCGTGGTGGTGGTGGGAGGGGGCTTGGTGTGCGTTGATTCATCAGGGGCTGGAGGGCGGCTGTCCTCTGGGCGGTTGTGGGAGCCGGTGGCCCAACAGAACTCACGCCCCCGCCGCGTCCAGAACCTGATGGTAGGGGTCAGGGGAGGAGGTGTTCTCGTTGCCCTGAAGGAAAACGGCGTTCAGTGCCCTTTTAAAATCACGCGTGATTTCACTGGTCTCTTTAAGAAGAACCACGTGTGTTCTCAGGATCGGGTATCCAAGGAGGGCGGGTGGCCATTCATTCCGGTTCGCCTGGGACGGACCCAGGTTTAAAACGGGACGTTCCCCGTCCCGGGAGACCCCTCTACCTCGGGCAAAGCAGGCCCCGCCCCCACCCGAGGGAGGAAAAGTCCCAGCACACAGCGTGTTAATGGGTCTCCAGTTGCGGACCTGCGTGTAATCTGCGTGCAGCCTGCGTGTGCACACGGGTGTGTGTGATGGTGCCTCGGCCCATGCTTGAGGTTCGCCGTTTGGTCCAGTGAGCCAGGATGCTGGGGCTCTCACCGCCGCCCCTGCTGTTGGGGTGGTCTGGCAGAGGGGACAGAAGCCGGAGGCTCCTGCCAACGTGGGACCGTGCAAGAAAACCAGATTCTGCCAGGGCTCTTTGAGCCCCTTTGGAGTTACACCGGTCGGTATCTTTCTTCCCCCCGCCGCCGAAGCCAGTTTGCGTTGTGTCTTGATTCACAACGGACACGTTCTGCTGGGCGCGGGTCTCTGCAGCGATGCACCAGGCCAGCCATCTACAGCCTTATGACGCCTGCCCGGCTCAGAACAGGCACTCGAGCCGCGGCGTCTGAGTGAATGACAGGATGTGCCCTGGCCTGATATCAGGCAGCAACCACAGCTAGCTGCAAGTGACAGACGAGTAGACAGTGACTTAAACAAGAGAAGCCTTTTGTTCCCCCTTCATGTTTATTTTCTCATGTAGCAAGAGGTCTGGCACCTGGGATTCCCGGACCGGGGTATGGCAGCCCCATGATATTATCACGGACTCAGATCCTTCCATATTTCTGCTCTCACATGCAGCTTCGGTCTTCATGGTCACAAAAAGGCTGCTGTTACTCCAGGCATCCTGAGTGACGTTCCAGGCAGGAAGAGAAAAAAGGGTGATAGAGAGGGAGAGGCAATTCTCTGACACCTAAAACCCTTAGGTTTATATCTCATAAACCAGAGTCATGTCACATGACACCCCTACATGCAGGGGCAGCTGAGAAGTGGAGTTTGTTAGCGGGGCTTATTGCCACCCTAGATAATGTGAGGATTCTATTATAAAGGAAGGTTACATAGGGGCTCCTGGGTGGCTCAGTCAGTTAAGCCTCCGACTTCGGCTCAGGTCATGATCTTACGGTTCGTGAGTTTGAGCCCCACGTTGGGCTCTGGGCTGACAGCTCAGAGCCTGGAGCCTGCTTCCGATTCTGTGTCTCCCTCTCTCTCTGTCCCTCCCCTGTTCATGCTCTGTCTCTCTCTGTCTCAAAAATAAATAAAACATTAAAAATATTAAATAAAGGAAGGCTACATGGATATTAGACGGGCAACTGGCCGTCTCTGCCACTGACCCTTTGCCATTCGTTGCAATTGTCCTCATTTGGGACATGAAATGCTGATGGGTAAATGAATGATAACGACGGCCAGCAGACGGATAAATGGAGGGGGAGATGTTGTGCTCATACAACGTAGAAAACACAGCGGCTTGCAGGCTGGGAGCTAAGAAGTGGGCAGAGAGACCTGGACCCTGGTCACGGATGCTGGATCTGCACTAGGCATACGTGGCTATTAAGTACTGGAAGGGTGGTCAGTGCCAATGAAGAGATACTGATTGAAATGATACATTACCGAAATGATAATAATATTTTGGACACAACTGGGTTCAATAAAATACTAAAATTCATTTCACCTGTTTCTTTTAATGCGTTTTAATGTTGCTACTAGAAAATCTTAAAGCACATGTGCAGCTCACATTATTTTTATATTGCACAGCGTTGTGCCAGAACTTCATAATAGAGAGAATGAGCCCTGGTGGGCAGGTGTGCTGTGTGTTATAGGAACACATGTGTCATCGGAAAGAGAGCTTTCTGGAGGATGGTTTGAGGTTAAATCATCAGTACTACACAGCAGAGCTTATGAGATGCAGCCAAAGCTGTTCTTACAGGAAAAGTCATTGCCGTAAATACTATACAAATAAGAGAGAATGAAAATCAATGAATTAAGTATATGACTCAATAAACTGAAAAAAGAACAATAGAACAAAGCAAAGAGAAACGGAAGACAGAAATGAAGAGAGGAAATTAGCGTAATAACAAAGTGATAGAATTAACAAATGTCCCCAAGTCCTGGGTTTTTTAAAAATAACATTTCTTATGTATTTCCTTCTCCTTTTTCTCTTTAAATATTGTGTTGAAATACACACAAGTTAAATTCACCATTTCAACCATTAAAAAAATATGTTTATTTATTTATTTTGAGAGAGAGCGGGGAAGGGGCGGAGAGGGAGAGAGAGAATCCCAAGCAGGCTCTGCATTGTCAGTGCAGAGCCCGATGCTGGGCTCAATTCCACGAACCTCGAGATCATGACCTGAGCCGAAATCAAGAGTTGGAGGCTTAAACGACTGAACCACCCGGGTGTCCCCATCTTAATCATTTTTAAGTGTATATTTCAGTGGCATTTTTGAAGGGAAAAGCCCCCTAAAAATCAATCCCATTCCTATGTTTTAAATTCATCACTAAAGAGTGAACTCTCGAAACCCTAGCCCCCCACCGTTGGCCTGAACGAAAGGTCATACGCTCTCTGTCTCTCCCGCTGCGACCTTGCTGTGTGGCCCCAGGTGTGCCGTGTAATTTGTGGCTCCAAGCCTTCATTTCTTCAAAGTCTCCTGACGTTGCTGCTGAAGAGCATCTTAGAATCCCACTAGGAAGCGCAGGGACGGGTCTAACCACAGCCTTGGTTACTGGCAGGCTGAGACCACGCGCAACATCTCCTTTAAAACAAGGCATGAAGGCCCAGGATGTTTCAACGGAGGACCCTTACCGCCACCCATACTCAACACGAAAGTGCTCTAGCTCACGAAAGAAGGAGTGCTCTCCGTTCCATGGAGTAAGCATCTCACTGGGACCCAAGTCCCCCGAAGACACACGGGAAGAGGAAATGCCTGTCGATGTCACTTAGAAATATTGATGCAAAAGTACGAATCGCTGAATTAAGTATCACATCAGAGGGAAAAAACATCATGACCGAGTAGGGTGGGTTCCAGAAATGCAGGGAGGGTTGAATACCAGAAAGTCAGTTAATACAACTTACCGTAGTCATAGCTCCGAAGAGAAACATAACTTGATAGTTTCCTTCGGTATATTTCCAAAGGTCTTGGGATACAAGGTGCATCCAACCTCAAAACTCATCAAAAACAGAAGTAGATAGTAGATTGATACGTTTTTAACCCGAAAAGGAAGTTCTCTCTTAACAGGGAGCTGTTCTCTATCCTGATGGGCAGGGAAGTACCAGCAGGGTCATCACCCAACCCTGGAGTCGAGGGGGAGACGTTCACGGGGGCTGGACGTGGTTCCGGGGTGGGGCGTCGCCTGAGTGACTGGAAAAGAGGTGGCAGGTACAGGAGGGGTAGGAGCCCTGGGGAGGAGAAGGACACACTTGGGTCACTGGCAGTGAGACGGGTGGCTTTGTTTCTAAGCCACCGACTGCACGGGCACATGTTGGCATGAAAAACCCCATTTATAAGAGCAGCGAACAGAACACCTGTGTCAGCCACTCGGAAGCTTCCCTTCCCTTCTGCTCCCTTCTGTTGGTTTGGGGGCGCACTTTGGATGCTGCAGGTGAGACTGACCGGGGACGGGAGACCCTGGGAGGGAGGGAAGGGGCCGGTGGGGACGCCCACGCAAGGCCGGCCGTGGGGACGGAATGTGACAGGGGCAGACGAGGGTCAACCCGGACCCCCGAGGGCAGACCTGACCACGTCTGTCCCTCCCGCTTCCCGCTGCGATGCCCCACGCCCTGGGAGGTCCTGGTGCTCTGCTCGGACCTTCAGACGGCTGACACCGAGGCCCCCTCCGGAGCAAGCTTCTGGGCCACGCGCTCTGGCAGGTGTCACCGCAGCTTAGCCCAGACGCACAGAACGAAGCCACCGCCTTTGTGGGGAGCACGGAGGGTGCTCACATGTCGAGCGGCTAATCGTCACGGGGGACGGATCTACTTGGGATCAGGGGTTCCCTGTGCCACGGGGTTGGCCGTGCCACAATCAGGAGCATCGTGGGCGTGGTTAGTCATCTCCTTCACGTGAATTGCTGGGTAGTAATGAATGCAGTACCCACAGGGTGTTCTGGTCTCTGCCCTGGGAGGGGATCTTTAGGCCCTGGCAATGCTCTGAGTGTCCTTGTCAGCCTGGGACCTTGGGCCACGTGGGACAGTCAGTCTAACAAGGTGACTTCTTACAGGGGCTTTGGCCACGCAGTTTCCTCCCCATCTCCAAAAGGGGGCGGGGAGACTGAAGGCTGGATGGGTGGGTGGTCAACTGTATTTAGGGGTCGAGCCCGACAAAAACTGCACACCGAGCTCGCTTTAGGGGGGAGCTTCCTGGTTGGCTGTGTGTGTCACACATCCTTGCGGGTGGGGCTGGCACTGTCCCACCAGGAGAGGACACAGGAGCTCTCTGCACGGAGCTTCCCCGGGCTCTGCCCCACGCACCTCTGTCCTTGGCTGATTTTGAGCTGTGCCCTTTTGCTGTAATAAACCACCACACTGAGCATGGATCCCCCGGGGGGGTAAGGAGTCCTTCTAAGGAGTGATGCACCTCGGGGTGGCCTGGGGACCCCTGAATGTGCAGTGGGGGGGCAGCAGTGAGGGTGGCCTTGGGGATGTTCCTGATGCCTGCACCTTCCTTCCCTGCCCGCCGCCTTCCCCCCGACAACCACAGAAGGGCATCCCCCCCAAAGCCAGCCCGCTCCCCACCTCCCCCAGCCACGTACCCCCCCACCCCCCACCCCAGCAAGTGCGGCCGTGGTGCCGCCTTCTTGTGTCTTCTCTGGAGCCCGTCCGCGTACTTGCGAGAAAACACAAATACCTTCTCCCGTCTCCCCTCCCACATTCCTTGTCTTGTTCTCTAGCTCTACATCAGCTTTTGTGGATTTTCTATTTTTTCTGTAAAGTGCGTGTATTTAAAAAATTTTTTTTAATGTTTTATTTTTAAGAGAGAGAGAGAGAGAGAGAGAATGAGTGGGGGAGGGGCAGAGAGGGAGACACAGAATCCCAAGCAGGCCCCAGGCTCTGAACTGTCAGCACAGAGCCCGACCTGGGGCTTGAACCCACAAACTGTGAGATCGTGAGCTGAGCCGAAGCCGGATGCTTAACCGACGGAGCCCCCCAGGTGCCCTGAGGTTCACGTATTTTTTTTTTTAAGAGAGAACTAAAGAAACAAGTAGGTTATACAAGTTGGAAAAGGGCAGCGAGTGAGAATCTGTGAGGGGAGGGGCCGGGGAGAGACTTGGGGAGGGTCCGTCTTTGTGTGTGTAGGGGCAGGGGTGAGCAGGGAAGGAAGGGACGCCTGGAGCACAGGGGAGGCGGTCTGTGTGCTAATCCCGTCACCAGAGATGCTCTCCTGTCCCGCCTCCCGTCCCACCAGGCCTCGCAGCGTGGGAATTGGCTCACTCTTTGCGCCCCGGGGATTGGCGCCCAGCTCTTTCCCCTGGAGGAGGGTCACTGAGGAGGTCATGGCCGGGCGGGTGCCCTGACCCCCGGGAGCCTCCGTGGCCAGTCCGTGTGAGAACAGGATACAGAGGGGAGACCCCCCCCCAGACAGCTCACTGGCCCTGACTTCATTCCCCGGATGGGACGTGACACACGTTACCTCTGCCCAGCCACCCCCTCCGGTGTCCCCGGCCTCCTGAGACTAGATGTTTTGGAGGGGCAGGTGGAAGGCGAGTGACCGCTCACCTCTCAGCTGGGCATCGGCCCCCTGGTGCGGCAGGACAGCCGGGCCCCTGCCCCTCTCCCCCCAACCCCGCTTGGCTGGGGAACAGGCGCCCAGCCTCTGCCATCTCCCTCGAGAGCGGCCTGCAGGGCCCCCGTGATGGAGATGAGTCACCGGGTCTAAAAATAAAGAGTCAAGTCCCGAAGCAGCGTATTTCCTTTTTAAGCCAGATGTGGCCGCCGAGGGACCCCCAGCAGTTTGGCGCTGTGGGGAGGGCCAGGAGCCTCAACGAGGTCTGGAGCCTCCGCCGCACGGGTCGCTGGGGGCTCCGTCCCCACCCCCTGCCTCCCATTCGCTCCCCTCCACCCCCGCACTGATATTTGCACCTGCACAGGCTCCGTACGGGGCAAGATGGACGAGGACGTGGTCCCCGCCTCCGGCAGCTCCTGGTTGAGCGGGGAAGACGAGCCGTGTGTAAATAATACCCGACCGGGCAGATGGTCCTCAGGGCTCTAAGGGGGCAGAGCGCCCCAGGGATACACACAGGGGAAGGGGCATTAATCGTCTCTCAGGGTCTGGGGAAGGCTTCCTGGAGGAGGTGTCGCCAGAGGTAGGACTAGGAGGGGCTCTGAGCGGCAGATGGGAGGAGTGGCGTTCCAGGCAGGAGGAACAGCAAGGGTCCCATGGCTGGAAAGCTCATGGCAAGTTGAGGATCCGCGGAGGGAGGAAGGAGAAGGAGGAGGAGGGGGATGGGGAGGAGGGAGAAGGAAAAGAAGGAGGATGGGGAGGAGGGAGACGGGGAGGAGGGAGAAGGAAGAGGAGGAAGGGGAAGAAGAGAGGAGGAGGAGGGGGAGGAGGGGGAGGGAGGAGGAGGGAAGGGAGGGAGGAGGAGGGCAGGTGTGGGGCTGCAGAAGCCATGGGCGGAGTGTTTCTGGAGATCCCCAGAGGCTGGGGGGACCGAGGTGCATTTGAGGAAATCCTGGAGGAAGCAGCCGGGGTGCGGGAGGTGCCCGGGGAGAGCGGGAGGGAACCCCGCCCCGCTGAGGGGGCCGTTCCGGGTGTGCGTTCTGGGCCAGCCGTCCGGCCGGGTTTGCCACAGCCTCTCCTCCTCCCTGCTGACCCGGGCACACGTTTCCACCTCCCCGGGGCCCAGGCTCCCATCTGCAAGACGGGGGCTGCATGGCCGTCGCACGAAGCCCCGAAGAGCTGAACTCGTGCACAGAGAGCCGGGTTGCAGGAAGGCCCCGAAGCTTCCCTGGGCGGGGGGGGGGGGGGGGGGCGCGTGAATCAGCGTGTTGGATGGGACTTTCCTGGTCCTCCCAAGAGTGTGGCCGAAGCCACAAAACTGAGGAGGAGAGGGGATAGGAGCCGTGCGTCGTGAAGGGGTGTGACCCTCCCGGTCCTGTCGGGCTGGACGAGCAGAAGGGTCCCCACCTGTCTCGCCATCATCCACCTCCAGCCTGAATGGGACTGGGAAAGGGGAGGGGCGCCTGAGGGTCCCCACGTAGGGGACAGCCATGGCAGTGCAGGCGATTCTCCTCTGGCCAGCCTGGAGTCCGGAGGGGTCCGCGGGGCGTCTGTGGGCCCAGAACGCGGTGGGCGGGAGAGGACTTGGGAGCCTGGCTGTGATTCCCTGGACCTGGTGGTCGTGCATGGGCGTGGCGATTGGTACCTGCTTCTCCCCTGTGAGCTCAGGGGGCTGGGGGCTGGAAGGAAGAACAGGGCCGTGAGGCCACCTGCCGGCCCCCTCGGGCATGGGTAACCTTGGCAGAGGCTCCCGATTTCCCCACAGGGTCAAGTCATTGCCCCCTCGGGCCCCCTAGTGTTGGCGCCCCAAATTGCGTAGCTGAGCGCAGGGCCACCCAGCCAGAGGCCATTTCCTCAGCGCTCCTGTGGCAGGTGTGGCCGTGGGATTGAGTTGCGGGCTCCGGGATGTGGGAGGAAGGGAGGCGCGCCCTGGGGAAGGAGGCCCTCTCCTCCTCCCTGTTGGGGTGGACCACAAGCTGGCAGAGACAATGGAGAGGACACTGGTGCCCTGGGGCACGGGGGAGCAACATGGTGGGAAGAGTCCGGCTCCTTGGGCCGTCCCGCGGTCGGGAGCCCCTGGCTCACCCCGCACCGCCCTCAAACTCCAGGCTGTCGCGAAAGGGAGAGGTGAACATTCATCTTGCGCCCGCCATTGTGTCTGGGGGCTCTTTGTTACACAGCTTTGTCCGTATCCTACCTGGTGCACCCTTTCAACGGACCCGTCGCGTTCAACCTTCTCATTTGTGAAAGAGACCCCCGACCGCCCCGCCTACAGCACAGAGCCGGGAAGTGCCAGAACGCGCAGACGCCCGCGGTGTGCCTCAGGGCTGCCCCTTTCCCTAAATGCCCGCCCCCCTCCCCACCTCCCTGTAAGCCCTCTGAGGCCAGACCGTGGCCTCACCCCATGCCTCTGACGGAGCATTTGCTGCCTGTCAGGAAAACAAACCTTCTGGCCTTCAGCTGGCCTCGTCGTGTCCTCAGAGGGAAATCAAGCAGCAGGAGAATCAGAGAGAAATGACCGCCCTGTCCCATCCGCTCTCTTACCTCCAGCGATAGCAGGACGGGTAGGGGTGGGCTCAGCGGGGACGCGTGGGGAATGGCTGCTATTTGATGTGTGTGGGGGGCATCCTCTCGGGTGGTGGAGCGTTCTGGGATCTGCCTTCGGTAAAAGCCTTTTGCTCGCAGGAGCGCTCACCGCCGGGGTGGGCTGGGGCGGTCGAGATGTTTCCTTGGTTCCCCGAGGTCTCGGGCCTGAGTGCGTGGCCTTCCGTGGCTCGGGTGGTCCTGGCAATGGGCAGCTTAGGCAGATGACCTTAACCAAAGCCAACGGCAGGTTGCTCACGATGCCTGCGGAAGCCGTCCTTCCAGGCTATCTTCACCCCTGGTCTTCAGGCCTCCCAAACTATCTGGTGAGTTCTCACCACGGCGGTGTGGACGGCCGTCTGATTGTGGTCTGGCCAGCCCCCGAGTGCGTATCATCAGCCCGCTCCTTCCCGGCGGATCGTCCGGGGGCCAGTGCGAAGGGGAAGAAAACCCTCCAGACACAGCCCGGCCCGGCCGTCCATCATCGGCTCCCAGCGCTCTGCAGAAGTAACAGATACCCGAAAATAAGAAGTCAGGGTCAAGGGAAAGCACACACTAAATAGGGAAGGTGAAACTGTGGACGAGGTGGGACTAGGAAAAACCTCTGCTGCCCACGACGTCTTCCAGGGTTGTTGGGATGGCGCTGCGAATTCCTGGCGGCCAAAGGGAGCAGGGAAAGAAGGAAAGGTTTCGAGTTCATATGGTCCTTGGGGAAAACGCACTGCTCCCCAGGGACAGTAAATGAGTCCTTAGCCCTTAATTTGTAAAATAAATTGCTCCCAGGGGCTTCGCCTCCAAATTATTGGGCGATATAGTATCGTATCAGCCAGCGGTCTCCAGAAAAACAGAACCGATATGATGTGTGTTCATATAGAAAGAGGTTTATTACAGGAATTGGCTCGCACAGTCATGGAGGTTGGGGGGTCCCAAATTTCTGGGCTGGGCTGGGCTGGCAGGCTGAGACCCAAGGGAGTCGATTTTCTAGTTCAAGTTGGAAAGCGGTCTGCTGTAGAACCAGGGAGAGCTGATGTCGCAGAGAAGTCCGAGGGCAGCCTGCGGGGGAATTGTTTTTTTTTTGTTTGTTCTACCCAGGCCTTCAACGGATTGGACGAGGCCCACCGCAGAGGGAGAGCAGTCTGCTTTACTCAGTCCTCCCGTTCCAATGTTAACCCCACCTAAAGACACCCTTGTAGGAACATCCAGGGTAATGTGTGACCAACTACTTGGGCCCCCTGTGGCCCAGCCACGTCGACTCCCAAAATGAACCATCGCAGCGATGGTTGGTGCCGTGTCCCGTCTTCACAGCAAACACAGTCCCCGACTGACCGGGTAGGCCCCCGAGACACAACCAAAGGCATGTGGAATGTGTGCTGGGGTACGTCGTACGTGATCCGAGCTCGGCAGTGGATCTGAGAATAAAGCACTGAGACACCCACAGGGTGGCTTGCTCGCCCCGCTCGTGTGTCCACCGTGAAGTCACGTGCTGAGAAAAATGTTCCCGGACACCAAAACGGCCCCTCGCCTGCACCCGCCCGGCCCGGCTCAGCACCTCATCCCTGCGTACGGGCCTTTAGTTTTCATGCTGGAACTCAGGACCTGCTGACGTCGCTTTGTGTGCTTACTCACTGGCTGCGTTGGTTCTAGTTTGTATGTGTTGGCTTGTCTGGACGTCAAGTCCAGGAGGGCAGGGAGTTCCTTGAACAGTCACTTGAGAACAGCACCTGGCGGTTAGTGGGTGCTTCACCCCCATTTCTGGGGGGGCTGACCCTTCTCCTGAGTCTTCTCCGGCTACGGGTCCCTGCTTCCTTCCGCCATCCCCCCGGGCCTGAGTTTCTGGCTGGGCTCTCGGCAAGGCTGGGCTGATGGCGGGGACAGTCCCGACGTCGCAGGACATCCTGCCTCTAATCCAGCTGGCCATGCGGTTTCCATCAGCACGCATGGCCTCGTCACGGCTCCCTGGTGGCTGGTCAAGCTCTCAGGTCTGTCCTACGTGCAGTATGTCAAGTGCCAGGCTCCCGGCCACTCACTGGTCAGGAGGCTGTGGGCACTGCCCTCGGGGGCTCACGAGGCTTCGTGAGATCCGGGTGCGGGCACGGCCTTTACATCAGAGCCAAGCCTTATTCAATGACCCGTACGGATCGGTCACCTTTCTAAGAACTTTCCACGCATCCTTAACTCTACTCTTCAACAAAGCTTCTATGGGCGGGCTCTGTTATCATCCCAGCTAGCAAGGGGGGGCATCTGGGTGGTGGTCACAGGCGGTCGCAGGGGAGCTGAGCCCCTCCCCCCCAGGCCTGCTGTCTTCTGGGCGCCGTGAGGCAGAGTGGGAAGATGCCACAGCACAGTGCTGGAGTCCTCGAGGGACACGGGAGGGGTGGGGACTTCTGGCCTGGTGACATCTGAGCTCAGCCTGGAAGGTCGCAGAGGGCGTTTGTGGTGGGCGGTGGGGTGGGAGGGGTGCCTTCCAAGGGGAGCAGGGCTGAGTAGGTGGGGAGCGGGGAGGGTGGGTTTGCAGAGCTGGGTCACTGGGAGGGGAGGCCCCCTCTCCGGATCCTGCCTGCTCAAGGAGAAGTGATCTCTTGTTTGCAAGAAAACATCTGGGGGCGCCCCGGGGGGGGCTCAGTCGGTTGAGCGTCCGGCTTCGGCTCAGGTCATGATCTTGCGGTTCGTGAGTTCGAGCCCCGGGTCGGGCTCTGTGCTGACGGCTCAGAGCCTGGAGCCTTCTCCAGACTCTGCGTCTCCCTCTCTCTCTGCCCCTTCCCTGCTCACGCTGTGTCTCAAAAATAAATAAACGTTAACAAAACAATTAGAAAAATAAAAGAAGCTTCTGTCTGGAAGTCGTGTGCGTAGATGCTTTTACGCGTGCCGGGTATAACATGGGAGAGGCCCGCCCCCCGTGTGTCTCTCACAAAATAACCTCATCCCAAGAATAACAGGGACGTCCCCCGCGTATCTGTTCCCCAGGCCATCGGCCCGTGCAGACATGACTGTGAAACCACAGCCAAAAAGCAGTCTTGTTTGTTCATTGGTTTGTTCAGCAGACTTACCTGCTCGGGATGAGGGGCTGCGCTCCGAAAAATAATTGCTCAGGTTTCCCTGGGTTTTCACGACTCACGTCAGGACCTCGTATTAATCAGGGGGTGTTGACTGTCGTAGCCATCAGTCCCCGATTGCAGTGACCCAATCCAACCAGGGTGTGTTTGTCATCCGAGACTGCGCGGGGCAGGCGGGGTAGGGGGCTCTGTTCCACGGGGTCACGCGGGGACCCAGGCCTCTCCGCGTCAGGGGTTCTGCCCTCCTCCCAGAGCCTCGGGACCTCCGTTTGGAGCCCGCAGGGGGCTGGCAGAGGGCGAACAGGAGGAAAGAGCAGGGTGGGTTGCACAGGCCTTGCCTGGATGTGGCATACAGTGTTTCCGGCATGTTCCGTCGGGGAGGGGCTCAGTCACATGCCTGTGCAGAGGGCTGGACAGCGTGTCCCGCTGGGTGCCCGGGAGAAAGAGGAAACAGGTCTGGTGACCCTCTGGCCAACATCTGCCACAATCCTAACAGCACCCTGTTTGCTTCTGAAAAAAGGAGTAGGAGGCACAACCCGCGTTCTGGAAGGAAAAGACGACATTGTCCCCACAGCCGAAGGCACCGCGGGAAAGCGTGACCTGCAAAGGCAGGCTGAGGAGGCTCTCTGGGTCAGAGTCTGGCTTCTGGAGGGTTCTGCTAGGTCGGTAAGCTCTTCTCCACACCCGACTCTCGGGGGCCGCGGGGCTCAAATTTCTTAGGTCATTCTGCAGGGACAGGGCCTCCTCCCAACCCTGCGTGCCTTCCGGAAGTGGCTGCTGTTCTCGCCTTTCCACCCTCCGCATCCCTGTGGGTGTGTGCCCTTAAATCCCTCTGCTGTAGCCTGGGAGCGAGCTCAAGTACCGATGGTCGGTGTCGGTCTTCAGGAGCCCACGTCGCTCTTCCCCATTCAGTGTTACCTTCCGGCGCGGTTAGGGAGTCCCCGCGACGATGGTCGTCATGGCGACACAGCACTTTTCTTTGCGCAGGCGTGTTCCGTCCGATGGTGGCAGGAGAGCCCGAAAAGAGGTTCTGGTTTGCGATTGGGAAGGGTAACCGCAAGGATGGTGATTCCAGCTATAATCGATCCCAAGGTCTGGGTGCGTTCAAAGACCGACATGGTCAGGCCACGGCGCTTCCCAAGGGTTTCCGGCCTTGCCGTCATTTCCTGGAGAGCGGTAGCAAGGGTCGTCTTTGGGCCCCACAGGTGACCGTTTCAAGAGCCGCTGGGCCCGGGCTGTGTGAGGTGACTCCTGTGGGCTCCCACGGTCCCCTGCTCCTGTCACATCACCTGTTGTCATATATTACAATTGCCTGCTCGAGTCTTTCTCTGGCCTGCGAACTACCCGTGGGCTGCAAGGGAGTCCTAGTGACTGGTAAAATCCTACTGTGGTTTGGAGAGAAAAGGCACTTGATCTGTTGGAAGAAAAGGAGGAAGGAAGGGAGGGAGGAAGGAGGGAAGGAAGGAAGGAGGGAAGGAGGGAAGGAAGGAAGGGAAAGAGGGAGGGAGGAAGGAAGAAGAAGGAAGGAAGAAAAGAAGGAAGGAGGAGAAGGAAGAAAGGAAGGAAGGAAGGAAGGAGGAGGGAAGGAGGAAAGGAGGGAGGAGAAGAAGGAAGGAAGGAAGAAGGAAGGAAGGAGGAGAAGGAAGGAAGGAAGGAAGGAAGGAGGAGGGAAGGAGGGAAGGAGGGAGGAGAAGAAGGAAGGAAGGAAGAAGGAAGGAAGGAGGAGAAGGAAGGAAGGAAGGAAGGAGGAGGGAAGGAGGGA
>NC_064808.1:3116908-3133133 GCF_023721935.1 Panthera uncia | reverse complement strand
GGGGGGGGGGAGGGGGGGGGGGGGGGGGGGAGGGAAGGAAGGAAAGAAGGAGGGAGGGAGGCCAGCTGCCCGGGCCCCATGTGAGCGGAGCATGGCCCTCCCGGCCACCTGTGCGCACAGACACACGATCCCATGGGAGCTGGCGCCCAGCACTGCTGTGTGTAAACAGAGCCTGCCCCTCTCGTGTGGCCCCATCTTCCGACACTGGCCTTCGCCTGCCCGTGGAAACCCAAGATCCAGACTGGGACGAGGGTTGGCAGATGTCTGTGAAAGGGGCCGTCTGCCTTTGCAGATAAGAATCCCCTAGACAATGGGATGGCCTCGGCCGGAAATTCCCGCTGGGCTCCCAGTCGGGAGACTCCGACAGGCCTGGGTCACGGCTCCCCTGCCCCTCGGGGCCATCTTTGTGGGCCCGGGGCTCCCGCTTTCCCGCGCGCCCCTTGGCAAGAGCTCTCCTCCAGCCCAGACCCGCAGCCGTTTTGTGGGACTTCTCAGAACAAGAGATCTTTCTCCGAAGGCCTTGAGTTGGGAGTGTTGGTTTTGCGGACTCAGCCTGAACCTCCTCTCTTGGATCGCTGGGGTGTGTTCGTCTGAGGCCCGGGGGCCCTGATGTGGGAGGTGCCAGTGACGATGGGGAAGTGATCAGGGCTCACCCTTGTTGGGGTTAGCCACATGCCAGCTTGGCACTCAGAGACGGGCAGTCCCGTGTGGTATTTCCCTCGAGAGCCCCCGATGAAAGATGGCCGCAGGGGAGCCAAGGAGGTCAACGGGATGCCGAGGTCCCCTTGAGGGCCCGGGTGAGACTCCCAGCTCTGAACCACGGCCCTTCCTCATTACCGTGCATGCTTTGAAGGGCGGAAGCCGGGCACGATGGCCAAGGTGCCCTAAGGAAAGCCCACACCTGCCACCTTGTTTGCAGTTAGGTCACTGGGAACCCATTCTCTGGGAAGCCACTCTCCCTCTTGGGGAAGCAGAGGGCGTCCCAGGGATTTCTGTCCTGTTCTGTTCTCAGCGCTATCCTGTAATTGGCCTGGTCGTCCCCAGGAGGCCTCCAGTCAGAGAATCAGACCAATAATGAGGGTCAGCTGGCTCCGGCATGCTTCCATGGCTGCAGCCCTTATCAGGGCCTTACCTCCCAGTCTTGACTTGGGGCTGCCTCTTTCACAGAGGCCGTTTCCACAAAGGCCCTTATATGTGCCCTTCCTGGGTGCCCTTCTCTGTCCCTTCCTCTAGCCTCGGGCGCTGGGCCAGACTTATGCGTTACTCAGATGGAAAGTGCATCCTGTCTTCTACGGTTGTGACTTTCGTCCAGCTGTTTCCCCCGGACTCCCCCCACCACAGGGGAAGACCATGAGGTTCCTGCTCAGAGACGCAGGCACTCACAAGATAGGAAGGCGATCGGTCCGATGTAGAAAGCGAGGGTGACGTGAGATCGGGGGTCCCCAGTAACATCTATGTATCAGTCAGCGATTGCCCCAGGAGTGCTGTGTAACAAAGCATTTCAAACTCAGGGCACACAACCATCAGAATGCATTTCTTGCCTTGCTGCCTGGTCCGAGGGGCGGGTCTGTGGACCGGCCGGGGTTTGGCTGATCCGCAGTGGACTCGGCTGGGCTTGGCTCCGGGCCAGGACATGCTCTGTGTGTCCACTCTTCCGGGGACCACAGGGCTCCTGTGGGCATAGCCTTCTTGCAGCCCTGGTAGAGGTGCAGGTGATTAGCCCAGTCCCCAAAGCATCCTTTTTAAAAAATATTTGTTTATTTTTGAGAAAGAGAGAGAGCGAGCGCGTGCGCACGAGTGGGGGAGGGGCAGAGAGAGAGGGAGACACAGAATCAGAAGCAGGCTCCAGGCTCTGAGCTGTTAACACAGAGGCCGACGCGGGGCTCGAACTCACAGACCACGAGATCATGACCTGAGCTGAAGTCGGACGGTCAACCGCCTGAGCTCCCAGGCGCCCCCCCCCAAAGCATCTTTCAAGCCTTTGTTTGCATGTGCAGCTGACATTCTCCTGGTCCAAGTGAGTCACGTGGCCGAACCCGGAGCCGTGGGCAGGGTTGGCGGGGGGGGGGGGGACTGCAGTCACGTGGCGAGGGGCACCGGTACGGGGTGGAATTAGGGGTGCTTCCTGTGGTCGACCACGGCCCCTTTCTCAGGGCTTCAAGCTTGAACTCTGCCTTGAGTGGGGCGTCTGGCCCGTGCGGACGGCATGGTGGATGTGAGTTCAAGTGTTCGGCCACTTACGAGCTGTGGGATGGCGGGCAAAGCTTGTCTGGGCCCCAGTTTCCTGGGGTGTAGAACAGGGGTGGTGTTCATCCACACCCGAGCTCGTGTCAAGTGCTGAGTGAGCCGGGCGGTGGGGGGGGTGTGCAGGCGCCTGCCTCATGGCAACCACTGGGAGTGTCGCAGCAAGGTCCCCGTGCGGGGGCGTCTTCCACGGTGACACCTTTGGACGTTCGTGCCCAGAGGGCGTGCGGGCCCTTAGCCACACGGCTGAAGCCGTTTCTGCCCTGTGGCGGCCCCAGAACCGAGGTTCGCTCCGAGAGTCCTGCCCAGGTAGCTTCCGATTTCATAGCTCGCTGCCCAGACACCCTCAGGCCCGTACTGACTGGCTCCAAAGGGACGGGGGCAGTGACGACCCCACTTTCCTCCTCCCCCCTCGGGGAAGCTCCCCTGTGACCCGACAGAGCCACCTTCTGCCTTGTAGACATCATGTGACACTGAAGCGCGTGGGGGCTTTCAGGGGACCCCCCCCCCATGTGAGCGCTACACCGTGAGCACGGCCTGTGCTCATTTGTGACCCGGAGGCGGCTGCCGTAACATGGACAGTTCCGGAGCCTCTCTGCGTTTTGGGGGAGGTGACGGCCCCTTTGCACATGTGATGGAAGCTACTGGACCTTCACCCCCCTCGCAAAGCACACAGACAAGCCATCCTTGGGTGTGGTTTCAGGCAGCTCGTGTGCTCCCTGCAGACCATTTACATACGAGCCCCCCCCATCCAGGGACACATACGCGGACAGGACCCACTCGAGCTCCCCAAGGCCGAGCATTCCAGCATCACAGAGTATAATGCCAGCAACGGATCATCATCCCATCGTGAGAGTGTGGATCCCTGAGTCCACACGTGATGGCGGATTAGTAGATGGATAGGTAAACCCACCTCGGAGAAAAGAAAGCTCTTTAGGGTGCAACACCAGCTGACGAATGTGGGCGGAATGGTAGGCTCCGGAAATGGCTAATTTGGAACCATTGGAGCAGGGAGTGATTTAGGCAAGCGGCACGCTCACCGACGGAGATGAGACCCTCGGGCGAAAGCGTACATCGAGCTTCTTGGCATCTTTCCACGGGACACTTTGAAGGGACTGAACTCCATTCAAAGGGGCGATTGGAGAAACCCGGAGAAGGCCACCCTCACCGAGGGATCCGCGTCGACAGCGCCAGTGTGGGGACCCAGTGACGGCGTGTGCCTCCCGACCGCAGCACCGCGGGCACAGCCTCAGTCCCGTAGCTGCCCTCGAGGTGCCAGCGTCACGGAGACAAAGGAAAAACGGAAGATGCGTCCACAATAACGGAAACTCAGAAAGGCATCCCGCTGAATGCCATGGTTGGTCGTATTCTGAAATTCAGTGCCGTGAAAGACCATTTTGGGGGTGACCGGAAAAATCTGAGTGGGCATCACGCATCAGAGGATTTTGTTTCAATGGCCAATTGTCAGAATTTAATAACTGTGCTGCCGTAAACCTCCTTAAAAGGCCTATTCATTCTTAAAAAGAAAATTTTTTTTAATGTTTTAATTTTATTTTTGAGAGCGAGAGAGACAGAGCCCGACGCGGGGCTCGAACTCACGAACAGGGAGATCGGGGACCCGAGCCGAAGTCGGACGCTTAAGTGACTGAGCCACCCAGGCGCCCCTAAAAGCCCCATTCATTCTTAAAAAGAACGGTCGTGCTGTGGCTACGTGGGAAAACGTCCTTGGGATTAAAAGATACGCGCCAGAATATTTAAGGATCGCTATGGATGGAATGGAGTCCTCTCCCCCCACCCTCCGGCCCAGATTCCCACGTGAAGGCCTCGGGTCCCGCGAGCCGACCAGACAGGCACAGCGACACGGGTTGTCGGCAACGTTGTGGTTCGGAGACAAAGATACGCGTATGTATAAAGAAAGGCCGAGCGAGAAAGCCAACGGGCCAAATGCCCAGGGCGACGGTGGGTCTAGGCGAAGGGCATCGGCGTGTTGTCGGCATGATCTGGGCAGCTTTTCTGCACCTTTGAGGTTGTGTCGAAATACACGGCGAAACCAAAAGAGAACTCATGTTCTGTACAAAAACAAGGAAAAAAAGCCAAACCGGGCTCCGTGGGCTCAGGATTGATTCAACGTGGCTCTGAACCCCTGACTGCATTTCCCGGTCATCCCGACTGAGGGGCGGAGGAGGCCGGCCTGTGCCCCGGGCATGCGCCCTGGGGAGGAAATGATAGCAGGTTGAATTCTAGAAGTCGCCAGGATCCTGGGACCAAGCTCTCCTGAACTTTTCCCAAAGTGTGTTCCTTGGATCCCCACGCTGAGGGATTCTCCACACGGGAGGGTTCCCTGGGCAGGCACACGTGGGAAAGGCGGCAAGTGACGTTCTCCCTTCTGGATGTTTGCACGGTATTTTATTAAAGTATGTTTATCAGGGAGCAGCCGGGCGGCTCGGTTGGTGAAACTTCCGATGCTTGATTCGGCTCAGGTCACGGTCTCACGGTCTGTGGGTCTGAGCCCCGAGTCGGGCTCTGCGATGACAGTGCAGAGCCTGCCTGGGATTCTCTCTCTCTCTCTCTCTCTCTTAAAATAAATAAACAGTAAAAAAAATAAGGTATATTTATTCGAAGCTTTGGAGCCTGCCTGGGAGTCTCTCTCTCTCTCTCTCTTTCTCAAAATAAATAAACAGTAAAAAAATAAAGTATATTTATTCGAAGCTTTGGAGCCTGCCTGGGAGTCTCTCTCTCTCAAAATAAATAAGCATTAAAAAAATAAAGTATATTTATTCAAAGATTTGGAGCCTGCCTGGGATTCTCTCTCTCTCTCAAAATAAATAAACAGTAAAAAAATAAAGTATACTTATTCGAAGCTTCTGAGTTGTGCTCAGAAGCCCAGTGTAACTTTCTACAACGAGGTGGAGAGGTTCCTGAGAACCCCTTATGGGAGAAGTAGCCCCAGGCTGGGATACTTCAGACTCCCAGGAACCTTGCTGGCGGCTCGGACCCTCCAGGACCTCCGTCCCTCTGGGCATGAGTGCCAGGGCCGTTTCCGGGAAGGGGGCAGGGAGAAGGAAATGACCCACTTGCCGGCAGGGGTGCTGAGGTTACGTGAGCAGGCGTTGGGGACACCCTGGGCGTGTCGAGCCGAGCCGAGCCGGGACGCGGGTGTCCAGGCGGCTGGATAGGAACGGGGCCCTTCCCTTTCTCCTCTCTGCCCTCGGGGGCCCCGGCGACATCGGGCTCTCCCGAACCACGTCCCTCATCCGCCAAGCCCGGTTCCTCACGGTCCCTCCAAATACTCGGGGCCCCTTGCCGTGACTCTGCTCATCCTGCCTCTTCTTCCGCGCTGGCCACCCTCCCTGCCAGACCCACCCAAGCTCCCTCTTCCTCCGGCCCGGCCCGAAGGGGTTCTGCTAAACCGCCCAGCGGCCCACGCGGTCTGTCTTCGCCCTGCTCAGCGGCGCTGGGGAGAGCACCCTGTTGTGCCCTGAGTCACACATCAGGAACACAAAGGGTCGACAGGATCACAAGCGTTCTGGGGTCCCTTCCGCTTCCCCCCCACGCGGTCCCGTTACGCAGACACCCAAAGGACCGACCGCCGGTATGGTGCCTCCGAGGCTCTCGGTCGGCCTGTGCTTCGTAAAATTTGCCGAAACTCCGGCCAACTTTTCGGACTGTGCAGCAGCCTGACCGTCCCTGGGATGGCGCTCTCTACCCAACTGAGATCTCACATTTCAAACCGTGTGGCTCCTTGTTCGCTGCAGGTAAGTTTTCTTCACCCGCCCGGCTTCTCCCCCCACCGGCAAGTGGGTCTTGTCATTTCTGCGGCATTACTGAGGCCCGGGGGAGCTTGAATTTGGCCCAGCAGATGTCTTCTGAGCGTATCTCACCGCACAGACTGACAGCCGGTCTCTGATTGCATTATCAGCTGGCCCGTTACACATTACCAACGAAGCCGGGGACCCATGATGTCATTCGCGATGTCCTGCAACATTTCAGTCGTCGTTAGCTCCGTGATTTCATCTCAGATCTCCGCGTGTGTGCGGGCATCGGCTGGTGAACTCATACGTCAAGATATGTCTTCCCTTTTATCTCTGGCTCCCGTGCCCAGGATCTCCCCAAATTGTCTTTATTCACAGAGGAAGCAGACCACTTCCCCCTTTTAACAGTAAACTGCATTTGCTAAGAAATGAGATCTTTTCGACGATGAGTTTGAGCCCTTGTCCATTTTCCTCGACCTAATTGAGTGAGCGGAGGCTTAGTCTGGGGCAGAGCGGAATCTTGCCCCACAGATGCGACGCGGCCAAATGCGTTTTGCTCCTTTAATGTTTTCTGATCGTTTCCAGAGCTGCTCCTGTCACGAGGAGCCCCTCGCGGCGCGGGCGACGCTTCCTGAGGACTGAGTTTTTGTTCCCGGGTTGATGACAGGAAGGACGATGGTTCCAGCCGCTGGGAACTTGGGAGAAAAGTCTTCCTAGTGCCAGAGCCCGCCCTGGGCTTCTTTCCCTGGGAGGGACGGTGCGGCGGCCGCGGTCCGCCGATCATTTTCTCCAATTTCAAACCATGCGCTGGGTTCCTACCCAGAAGGGTATCCTTCTCCGAATCCGTGTTGACCCCAGACGTACCCGTATTCATTATCGATGATAAGGAGACCCACAGCTGCTTCAGCCTCGGCTCCCGGGCCGGCTGCACTCTGGAGGAAGACTTGGCGCATTCTTGGCGGGGGGCGGGGTGGCGGGGGGTGGGGGAGGCAGGGTGGTTTGAGCTGGGAGCACTGGAGGGTCACGGCCGGCTGAGCTTTAGTTACCCCATGTCATGGCTGCCCTCGTTTCAAGTTCCCTCTCGAGGAACACTTGGCTAGGTTTACACCTGCTGCGGAACAAAGAGAACCTTGACCCAAGTTCTGCACTTTACAGGCCCGACGGAAAGCGGTTGTGACGGTTTTGCCGCCTTCCCGACAATTCGGGGGGCGAGAGGGGAAGGGGTTTCCTCTGGCAAGTGGGGGTGCGCAATGCTCTCTGGTCTCTCACCTCCTCTGAACCGATAGGCCGGGAATTTGAGGCAGGGGCAGGGCGGGTGAGGGGGTGACAGGGCGGGGGGTGGCCAGATGGGGCCACGGAGGCCTGGGGCTTCATCGTGCCAGGAACCGGAAGCCACGGGAAAGTGGCTTGGGTGGGCTTGCATGATCAAGCTTGGGCTGGCCGAGGGGAAGGTGAGAACTTTCCTGGCAGTTCCATGGTCCGGGCAAGGTGTCGGGGGTCGGCCCTGGGTTTGGCATCAGGTTGGGTGGGAAGCGGGGGTGGGGGGGCTGCCATATATTTATCTCGACCTGCACTGACCCCTCAGGTGATCTGGCCCAGGACCATCGGGAGGCTTGGGAAGGGGACCGCAGGTCCCAGGGGACCCTCTGGGTCTTAACAGCACAGACCGTGTTCACCAGAAGGGACCCTGGGATTCGAGCCGCTTGAATCCACACCCGGAACACGGAGGTCTTCCTGCACTGGCGGCTTACCGTGAGCGTGTTTCCAGGGGCGCCCTCACCGCGAGGGCCTGCGCAGTGGGCTCACACGGGCACGCATATTTCTTTATACGTGCAGGAGTGAGATATTTTGATGACAGCCGGTATACCTGTCGTTCCTTCCTTCTCCGACTTGTCCCCGCCTTGGGGTCCAGGTGACGCAGAGCGGGTTTGGTGGGGTGTGTCCCCTTCCCGAGACAGCTGAGATACCACGGACTCCAGGCTCAGGTTGGATTCTGGGGACCCAGCTGCGCCCACGGGGGGCGATCCCTTGGGATGGTTGTACTGTGTTGCCAGCCTTTCTTGTGGCCCCTTGGCCCCGGGTGTGCGTGTGCGGGCAGGAGAAATGAAGCTCGACATTCATGGAGCCAGGAGCTCGTTTCTGGCAAATTTGTTCAATTATCCTACGAGTCACGTCGTGAGGAGGGGATTCAGTTCTTAGCAAATCTAGTAAAAGCGAAAGGTTTCTCCTTTAAGAATGTTCTCGATAATGCGGGCTCTGTGGTTCTAAATAGACCACGCTGTCATATAGGCATTTTGTCATTTTTTTTTTTTTTGGATGGGAATCCTGGCAAAATCACGCTGAGCAGGACCCCTGGATTTGCAGGGCACAGCATACGTGCAGCTGAATATCTCTGTGTGAACGAAGCACGCCTCGTGCACCTCAAGGTGTCAGCTTGCTTCTTAGAGCTCAGGATGCATCTCGTCCTCACGAAACCTGGTGCTTCCCCGGTAGTGGAGGGCAGGAGGGTGCCCAATGCAGCACGGCGGCCTAAAGACACTGGGACACATGCCCATCAGTAACTTAATGCGTCGTACAGAAGAGTAAGCAGGGGTTGGACCTACATAGTCCAGTAGAACGTCGCGACAAGGTGAAAATGCATTTGAACCATGAGGGAAATGTGAGTCAAAACCCATCCACGCCCCTTAGGAAGATTCGTATCAAGGAAACAGGGACGCCCGGGGGGCTCAGGAGGTTAAGCGCCCGACTCCTGATCTCGGCTCAGGTCAGGATCTCATGGCTCTTGGGTTTGAGCCCCGGGTCAGGCTCTGTGCTGACAGCGTGGAGCCTGCTTGGGATTCTCTCTCTCTCTCTCTCTCTCTCTCTCTCTCTGCCCCTCTCTCATGCACTCGCTGTCTCTCAAAAATAGATAAACAAACTATATATATAAAAAAAAGAAAACAGAAAATGACGAGCGATGGCGCGGATGTGGAGACATTGGAGGCCTTCGCCCCGCGGTAATATAACGTGGTGCTCCTGCTGTGGAAAACAATACGGAGGTTCCCTGAAAACTGAACCAGAATTACCGTATGATCTGGCAATTCCCCGTCTGGGTGCATATACCCCAAAGAATTGAAAGCAGGGTCTTGACGAGATATTTGCACACCCACGTTCCGAGTAGCGTTATCGCCGACAGCCAAGACGTGGAGGCGACCTAAGTGTCCGTTGATGGGTGAACGGATGCCCAAAACGGGGTCCATCCACACCACGGACTATTCTCTAGCCCTAAAAAGGAAGGATGTTCTGACGCCTGTCGCAGCATGGATGAACCCTGAGGACACTATGCCGAGTGGAACAGGCCAGACGCAAACGGACAAACGCTGTGTGATTCCGAGGTATTTATAGGTATGAGGGCCCTGCTCTCAGGAGAGAGCCCCGGGCTTGGCTTAACACTGTTGCCGTCATGAAATTGTTGGCAGATTTTGAACTAGGGGCTGGGCCGTTTTCCTTTTGCACTGGGCCCCGCAAATGATGTGTCGGGGCTCCAGCCAGCCCGGCCTGACCCCGGCCTCCCCGGAACGGCACCGTCGGCCGGCCTGCGGAGACTGTTCCAGAATGCTGTCTCCTGGGGCTGACCGTGTCCCCCCCGCCCCCGGCGCCCCCAGCCACCTTCCTTGAATCTATTCGTAAAGTGAATTACCACAATACAGGAGGAACGAGAAGGTTCTTTATCTCCACTGGGGCAAATCCATTAGGATTAGCGGCCCCTCTGAAGCCCCTCCGAGGGGGTGACGTCAGCCCGTCTTTGGTGATTTGTGGAGTGACTGCATGATAAGGGGTCCGGGCCCGTTGTAGTGACAGGGCATCCCTCCCTGCGGCGTCCAAGAATGAGTGGGCCTATCTCTCCATTTATCAAAGCCCTTTGGGGGATGAGGCAATGGGGGAGGGAATCTGCTTCACTGTCTCCCCGCCCGTGGGGCCTGCAGCTCCTGCCGGCCCGTCCGGATCCTGGGGGGCTGGGGCGGCTTCCCCGGGAAGGACACGGCGTGTGGCCTGCCACCGGGAGGGCGAGGGGAGACTTTGGCCCCCAAGTGGTGTGGACACATGGTTGGGCTTGGGGAAAACTGGAGAGTTCTGCCTGGGCCACGTTCGGTCTGGGGGGGCCGGGCAACTGGTGCCCCCCGCCCTGCCCTTGCGGTGTGGCCGATGCCCACCCGCCCTTCCCGGCAGGGAGCTGTCCCCGAGTGTGTGGCAGAAGCGGCACCCCGTGACTCCCCGGCCCGGGGCGGAAAAGGTGGTGTGGCTTCCGCCTGGCTCTCCCTCTTGAGCTCGTCCTGGGGACGTGCCTCCCATGATGCCAGGGAGCCCAAGCCTCCCGGAGGGGCCCCCCACCCCGCCCCCGCCGCCCCCCATGATTCTGGCCCACAGTCCCATAAGCCCCCAGCGGACGCCAGCCTCAGCCACCAGACGTGGGAGGGAATGAACTTCCAGATGATTCTACCCTCAGCCTGCCTTTGAGCTGCCAGCCGAGCCCCCCGGGGATGTCACGGAGCAGAGAGCAATGGTCCCTACTGTGCCTGCCTGAGCCCCCGACCCACGGAAACCGCCCCTCTCTCTTTCCTCCTCGCATCACGTGGGTCTGCTCCGTGGGCAGCAAGGCTGCTGTCCCAGCGCAACCTTGACCTTCCCAGGGGTAGACCTGCTCAGATCTGGGGCCCGGGGTTCATCGGCCTGTGACCCTCCTGTCTATGACCTAGGCGATCTGAACCCAGCCTTTTCAGGGATGGAGGCCACACTTCAGTGTTTGCCTGCAGAGCTCGTCCACTTCCTAAAGGGTTCAGAACTCCAGCGGAGTGAATACTGGGCCCCTGTTGAATTGTGCCCCCAAAGATATGTCCGAGTCCCCACGGAAAAGGGTCATTACAGGTGTCACTGAGTGAAGGACCTTGAGATCATTCTCGATGCACTGGGGGGGCCCTCAATCGGGGGACAAGTGTGCTTGTCTGAAGAGGAGAGCACCCAGACGGAGGGGAGGGGCCACGTGGAGACGGAGGGAGAGGCTGGAGGGAGCCCGGCCCCAGTGCCATTTTGATTTCAGACTCTGGTCCCCCGTCCTGAGAGAGAGCACATGTCTGTTGTTTCAAGCCCCCAGCCTGTGGTCATTTGTCAAGGCCGCCCCCCTACGTCCCCTGAAGCCCCAGCTGAAAAAGCCTTGGACATGGCACACCCCGGGGGGAAAAGCCCCGGATGGAGACTGGGTCGGGGGTCACCAGCACGGAGAAGGAGGGAGACCGGGAGAGGAGGGGAGCCCGGAGCATGGTTTGCAGGTTGGAAGAGGAGGTGGGGACAGCAAGGGGGCTGGGAGATGCCTGGAGCCCCGCCGCCCACTGTTGACAGGCAGCTCAGGGCCGTAGGAACCCCTGGGTTTGTTTGAGTCCTGGCCTGGGCGCCCGTTACTTGGGTAACCTTGGTTACTTAACTTCTCTGTGCCTCAGTGTACCCATCTGTAAACTGGAGGCCATAACACCTGGCGCTTTTTTCAAATGTTTGCTTTTGAGAGAGAGAGAGACGGGGAGACAGAGAGACGGAGAGCAAGCGGGGGAGGGGCAGAGAGAGAGGGAGACACAGAATCCGAAGCAGGCTCCAGGCTCCGAGTCATCAGCACAGGGCCCGACCTGGGGCTCGAACCCACGAACCGCGAGATCGTGACCTGAGCCGAAGTCGGACACTCAACCAGCTGAGCCACCCGGGTGCCCCAGCACCTGCCTTCTTGGGTTGAGAGTCGGTGCTTGGAGAGTATTTTGAACAGTGCCGGGTGGGTCACGAATCTCAGTGGCATTAGCCAGCGTCACTGCTCCGCAGCCCCGTTCTCGACGGTGCGTGTGGACCAGGTACGTGCGGGAATGAAAGCGAGCGCCCAAGCTTGGGTTTGGGACAGACAGACAGGGCTACATGGGCTCGGATTCCAGCAGGGACCTCGTTTCCCAGCCCCTAAGTCCCCGAGCCCCGGGTGGGTGGAAAGAAGCCGGGGGGCTGGGGATCGAGGCAGACGGTGGGCGGAGGCTGCCTGTCTGGTCTCATCCGAGGAGTCAGTGCCCGGCCGCTGTGGAGCCTGACGCTGGACGTCAGAGGCGTCTTGGGAGGTGACAGCACGGGCTGGGCACAGCGGGGCGGGAGGGGAGGGCACGGGGGAGGGCTGTCCCCATCCTGCTCGGTGCCCGGCACGTAGGAGCTTGCCGAATGCTTGGATGGATGCGTTCGCGCCTGCGCGTGACCTGGGAGCCCTGCCTGGCCCTTCCCGGTCGAGCCGGCCCGCGGGCCCGTCTAGGAGCGCAGGCTGGGGCGCCGTGGCTGGAGCTGGGAAGGTGAGCGTCCCGGCCTTTGCAGGAGGCCCCCCGGCAGACCCCTCCGGGGAGAACTGTGAGCGTTCACCGTGGTTTGCAAATGTCAACAGAAATATCCTTTAAAATCGACGTATCGTAGAAACTTCTCACTGGAGCCTTTTACAGAAACTGATTTGAACCACGGACAACGGGCCCCGGCTTCTTCCCGGAGGCGAGAGCTGGGTTCTTGGCCGAGTTGCAGCCCTGACCAGCCGCGTGATATTGAGGTGAGAACACCCTTCGTGGAGGTGGTCGGGGGTAGGGGTTTGTGGGAGCCCTGGAGGCCAGAGACCGGGCTGTCAGGGGGGCTGGTTCCTCCAGGGGACTTGGGTCCCCCTCTCTCGCATTTCCGTCCAGGACTCCTGTGCTGGCCCTGCAGCTTGGAACCTCGTCTGTGACGTCTGGGGCCGCAGAGGACGATTCCCCGCGGCCGCCTGTGCTCGGCCGCCGACGCAGAGCCCCCTCCGTCCTGCTGTGAGAGGGTCTCACGGCCACATCTCTGTCTCCTGTCTCTGTCTCTCCCACACCCTCTCATAAAGACTCACAGGGCTCTGCCTGCAGAGCAGAACCTGCCTTTGGTTGTCGGCACCACCAGCTTTCTCACTGCATGACTCCGAGCCTCAGTCTCCCCATCTGTAAAACGGGAATGCACGGTGAGGGCCTGGCCGGTGCTCATCCCTCCACAGACGGGGTCAGGGGTTAGTGTCGTACCACGAGAGGCCGGGCGGTGGTGCTGTGTGGGCCCGGCTCTGAGACCAGCGAGGCGTTCCGGGCAGCTGGGGTGCGGGGCGCGTGGGAAGGGGCCGGGGTGCTGTTGGGGCTTTGGAAGTCTGGGCCGAGGAGGGTCACCTTTAAATCACAGCACGGAAGAGCTTGTTGTACGGCCAAAGGAAACAAGAAACAGAGAGGGCGAGCTGCTTTGCCCGCATCACACAGCACTCCGGACGCAAATTGGGAGAACGGAAGCCCGCTTGTCCACTCGGTGTCTCCCCCCCCCCGGGCACGGGCGGCGGGGGGTGGGGTGGGGATGGGGGTGGGGGGGGCGGCCTTCCCAACAGCTTCCGATCTGAGCTGCGGCCTCGGAGGTGAAACCTCAGGCCGCGAGCCAGGCCTGGCGGGCCCTCGGCCTGCGAGCGGGAGGGGGAGCAGGAGGGGTGGGGGCGACGTTTCCGAGTTATCTCAAATTTGCCTTGAAATCAGGCGCAAGTCGTTGGCAAAACAGGAAGCCGTCTCTCTGGGCCTGACACGAAATCGTATCGCTGTCACCTTGAATTAGAGAGCTTGACATGTCTCGGAGGCGCGGCATATTGGAATGGCTGGTGGGGTCAAGCCCGTCCCAAGCCTTTGATAGCACAGCTGATAACGGGCCCTCGGCCATAAATGCCCAGAATCAATCAGCGCGCGCTGGTGACAGCCCAGGTGCTCGCACACCGCGGCAGATGGGAAGGAGGCAGGCACGGCCACTCGTCTTCCCTTTCAGATGGATTTCCTGTTTTGTAGGGAGCAGGACAGGGCCCATCTGGTACTCAGATCGTGGGCCCAGATAGCCACGTCCGGGTCACGGGCCCCCCGCTTGACGTGTCCCCTCTGCCGGCTCCAGGGGGCCGGCTTCCACAAATGGGAACCATCGGCAGGCCCTCGGCCCCACGGAAGCTTCCGGAAGGGGGCGTGGAGGGGGGGGCGGGGGGGGCCTCCTGCCTTTCATCTTCCCTCTGTTTCCTTTCCAGGCACCTGGCTTATGCTCATAGTCATTTCATTCCTTTTTTTTCTTCAAAGGCGCGTCCCGACTAGTACACGGATGTGCAGATGTGCTCAGACATTGGCACACGCGTGTGCGCACACGCGCGCTTCGCCACCTTCTTCGAGCGGCCTGCCTGGGACGCTTCTCTGCCCGCTTGCCGCTTCTAGACTCCTCTGGACTCCCCGGCCAGGTGGAGGCCGGAGGGTCCTGCCAGGCTGTGGCCTCCCTTGGCGGATGCGGTCGCCCCGAACCTCGGTTTCCCCATCCGCAGACGGCGTCCCCTCCAGGGGTTTCTCGCGGCCACAGGAAGCATCTGGAGTTCTGGGTCGGTGAGCTCGGGACAGGGTTAGCCGTTCCGATGGGTGGCCCATCGCTCCCCTCCTCAGCTGTGGCTCCCAACGTCCCCCAAGGCGGGCGTTGGGAGAGGGGCCTCGGGACGGCAGGACCCATGCTCTCACTGACCCCTCGGCCGGGATGCTGTCTGTCGGTGACCCTCCTCACGCCTTTCCTCCCCCAGCCCCCAGCCCCCCGCTGCTCCAGGACCGTGTCCTTCCATAGACCCTGCGCGGGTCCTTTTCCTCTCCGGGGACCTCGTGGGGAACGCATCTCACGTGCACCCCTGCCCCGGGCTTGTGAGATCTCCTGTCCCCCAAATTATATCCAGACAGCCCTGGTAGCAGGCATCTCGTTTCCTCCCAGGGCCCACCGGCCGGCCAAATGGGGCGTTTAATTGGAAAGAGAAGCTGGCGGTCTGCCCGGAAATCCTGAAGAAAAGCCCCAGAATAGATCTGTTTTTAAAACCACTCCACACACCTTCCCCACACATTTCTGTTTCAAATACCTGAAGGGGTTGTTGAGGCCGTTTGAGAGTTAAAACCCCGACCCGAAGCCATGCAGCGCACGGTCCAGACCCTGGGGCGGGTGTGAGCTGTGTGGTGGTGGGGTCCGACCACTTTGCTCAGATGTGGAAACTGAGGCAGCTCAGAGCTGGAGACGGACCCCGGCTCAGTTCAGGTCAGGTCTCCAGACGCTGACTGAGGTCTTCTCTGAGGACCGCCCTGAATGCTTTGCTTTGCATCCTCTTCCCCAGATTCTGAAGCCACAGCCTCCGTCGGGACGTCATCCGGAACTCCGGCTGGGTGGTTCCTGGGTCTACACAGCGTGGGCGTCGGCCGGTACACAGCAGGGTGGAAGCGAAGGGGGGAATGATGGTTCACGGGGAGACTCACCCTCAGAGGCCCCACGGTAGGTGGAGCCTGTCCCCGCAGTGAGAGATCGGGGTCCGTCAGAGCTGGCGATGGACCACGGAATGCAGAGTCACGGCCGTGCGTGTGTAAGACAGGCTGAGGACAGGGGAAGGGCTGGGGTGCAGAGGGGCGGCCTGGGGCAGCCGGGCAGCCGGTGCAGCTGAGCCCCAGGTGGGCAGCTGACTCTGCCGTCTGCTGAAACCCTAGCGGCCGGGATCTCATCGCCGGGGGTTGTGGGGCCATTGGAAGTCATACAACTTGGTGACGGTGGGGAAGTGGCCAGACCTCCACCTGCCCTGGTTTCTTTCTCTGTAGAATGGGCACAACTGTAGTTACTTTGTCATTTGCTGCGAGATGAAATGAAGCGTCAGGGCAGAGGGCTGCCCTCACGCCATTCACAGAGGCTGGGCCATCAACCTTGGGGCCATTTCTGTCAATTCGAGGATATCCCAGCACTGCCCTTTGGGAGTAGTCTGACTCTGGGCAAGCTTCTGAAGCCCTGTCCCTCAGAATCCTCGCCTGTGAGGGTAAATATACAGTTCTATTTCACAGGACTGGGGGTACCATGGTCAACCTATGGAGAGCCCATGGAACAATGTCTGGCGGGCACTCAGTGTAGGTTAACTCTTATTGGTATTCGGATGGTGATGGTGATGATGGTTTATGGTGGTGATGATGGGAGTGATGATGATGTTGGTGATGGTGGTGAGGCTGTGGTGATGATGATGGTGGTGATGATGGTGGTGAAGATGATGGAGGTGATGATGGAGGTGATGATGTTGGTGATGATGGTGGTGATGATGATTGATGGTGATGGTGGTGATGATGGTGATGATGATGGACATGATGATGATGATGGTGATGGTGATGATGATGATG
>NC_064808.1:3067880-3111908 GCF_023721935.1 Panthera uncia | reverse complement strand
GGTGATGATGCTGGTGATGATGATGGTGATGGTGGTGATGTTGATGATGATGGAGGTGATGATGCTGGTGATAATGATGATGGTGATGGTGGTGATGATGGTGATGGTGATGGAGGTGATGATGCTGATGCTGATGGTGGTGATGGTGGTGATGATGGTGATGGTGATGGTGGTGGTGATGATGTGATGATGAACCGAGCACTTGTTACCTGCTAAGGTCTGTCCTAGGCACAGGCATACCACAGTGAGCAAGATAAACGTGATCCCTGCTCTCCTGGGAATCAGTCCTAGTGAGGATGAAGCCAGTGAATAAGTAAACTGATAAATCTATAATATCATGTCACAGAGGGAAGAGCCAGAGAGCCATGTGATGGGAGGGGCACCCCAGCAGGCTCCTTGGAGGAGGTGACATTTGAGTAGTGGGAGGGGTGAGTGTTTAGGACAGCCCCCTCGCCCTCTTTCCCCTCTATGCCCCTCGGACTGAGTTTTAGCCTTCAGTTGGGAACCTGAATGCACAACACCCTCTGTGGCTTCCTAGATTTGTGGCCTTGCGTTCGTCGCGTCCCGTCTCTGGGACCTGGCAGGGTCCAGTGTGTGTGGGATGCAGCCAGACATTCCTTTGCCCCTTCTATCGCTGGGGTCCCAAGTGTCTTGGGCCCGTGCTCACGGCCTTGATCTGCCACGGAGTAATCGGCAATAAACGGTCTGTGCGAGGGGCCCTCTCTGGGTCAGGGCCCTCGGAGGGTTGAACAGTTCACTCCCAGCGGTTCCCCGTGGCTCACCTGAGACGGAGCTGGCTCCAGGAGCAATTTCCCCTGGACGAAACAATCTGCGGAATCTGTATATCATTCCCCATGACGTCTTCTGTTTAAACAGCGGCAGCTGCCGGAGGGTGTGCTCTGAGGCCGAGCGTCTAGGGGGGCTCGCGTCCCAGCCCCCCCTCCCCAACCCCCGTGGAAGGCCCCGCTTGGGGGAAAGCAGGCATATGGAACCCATTTGGGAAATTCTTTCTGCATAAACCACTTTTTCCAGGTAAGACGCACACCCGTATTGACCATGAAAGATGAAATGGCTCTCTCGCTCGGCCGGTTGCGTTTTTATGGATCTTAATTAAACACATGCCCTCCCCGGGTTGGGAAATTGTACCCTCTTTGAGCGGCTCCTTCTCAAGAGGTGGTGTTGGCCCAGGGGAGGGCCGATTAAAACCTCCCGTCCTCACCACCTCCCAGGACCTCCCAGACCCTCCAAGCGCTTGGAAAATGTGTGCTCGACAGAGGGGCTTTGATTCCGTGCGCCTGGAGAGCGTTAGGCCTGTTTCCAGGCCCAAGGCAAGTGGTGGTCAGAGTCCCAGGCCGTTGGCGGGAAGGCCTTGGGGACCTGGGCTTTCAAACTTCATTGAGCATCAGAGCTCTCGTTCACACCCAAGCGCACGCAGACCCCCGACATAAACCAGATGCAGCTGCTCGGGCAGAAGGGGGAGAGGGTACCCGCACCGCCCCCTGCTCACCCCACGGGCAGCCTTGCGGCTAGCCGCGGGGTGACGGGACTTCTGCAGCCGCGGCCTGTGTGTTCAGGGAGCTTTAAGTGTGTGCCGGTTTTGTGACGTTTCTTGTCTCATTTACACTCACAAAAGCCACATGAAGCAGATGCCACTGATCTTGCACACTCAGGGGACGTAGGCACAGAGCGGCGGAGTGACCTCTCTGGGGACACCCAGCTGGGGCGGGAGTGACATCCGAGTCCTGGGAAGCGGCCGATGGGCCCGAGGCTCTCTTGTGGCCGTGCTCTTGGCCCAGTGGTGCACTGCCTTCTTGAGTCACGGTCCCTGTCTTTTAGGGGCCCCCCTCCGTGTTAGGCTGAGTGGCCCCCATGCGGACACCTGACCCGTCTGCAGGAAGGGGGATGGCGGCAGGGTCGGCTGATCCAGAAGCCCCTTGATGTCGGGGATCTGGGTGCAGGGGGGTGGTGGCCTCGTCTGGCACCACGTTCCTACGTGGCAGTGTCTGCAGTGGGGAAGGGACACCTCTGCGTGACGTTTTCTTTCACCGGCAAGATTCATGAGCCTTCCCGGCGTCACGCTGGTCAGGGCAGTGTCTCACACCGGGTCTGATGCCGGGCAGGTGAGACTGATGGGCTCTTCGGCCCGTGAGGCGCAGCACAGCCGACAGCTGGGCGAAACTGGGGCTCTTTTGGCCAGGAGGAGAGGGGACACCTGGGAGGCAGGCAGCAGCCGAGTCGGCCGGATGATGTGGGCGAGGGCACCAACGGCAGGGTGATTGCCGGAGGGTCCTCCAGGCTAAGGGACCAGGGGAGGGGGCAGCCAGCAGGGTGAGCGGTCGCTACCGTGGCCAGCACGCTGCGGTGGGCTCTTCCCAGAGCTTCAGAGGAGTCAGCCTTCGCTTCGGGGGTCCCTCAAAGAAGGGGGTGCAGGTGCACATTGTGTAAACTTTGCATGCATGCTGTCCGACCTTCTGGCCTTCCTCCCCTTCCTCCCACCGACCCCCATCCCTTCATCCCTGCATCCCTCCAACCCCCATCTCCTCATCCCTGCATGCCTCCAACCCCGATCCCTGTATCATTGCATCCCTCCAACCCCCATCCCTGCATCCCTGCATCCCTCCAACCCCAATCCCTGTATCCCTGCATCCTTCCAACCCCCATCCCTGCATCCCTCCAACCCCCATCCCTTCATCCCTGCATCCCTCCAAACCCCATCCCTGTATCATTTCATCCCTCCAACCCCCATCCCTGCATCCCTGCATCCCTCCACCCTCTGACGTTTCATCCCTCTATTCCTGCATTTCTCCTTTCCTCCGCTTCTCCATCCTTTCTTGCAAGTAACAATCGAGTACTCGGAATGGGGGAGCCTACGCTGGATCCCGGGGAGAAGGAGAGGCGCCGGGCCCTGTCCCCAGGACCCCGCCGAGGGGTCCTCGTGGCTCATGGTTAAGGTGTGGAGGTGTGGTCCCTCTTAGAGCCCGACCCTGCAACCCCTATGCGCACATGCAGATGACGACTTGCCTTTTAGCTCTTAAGGCTCACAGTGCACAGATTTCCCCTTGCCACGCAACCTCCGGCACAATCCTGCAATCTCCGCTTTCGTATCTCCGCTTGCTGTGTTGAATCAAGATCCACACAGCTCGGGCTGGGAGGAATAAAGGCATTCGCTCCAGCTGGCCTCTGCCTCAGGGCTTTGTTCCTCTCGCCTGGGGCGATGCAGGCCACGGAGGCTCACCTGAGATGCGGGGAGAGAGACCCCACGTTGGCTTTTCTTGCCGGCAGACTTTTTGGACGGTTCTGAAACACCAGCCTGGGTCTGCGGCCAAAAGCCTCAAGCTTTGGCCCAGGACTGTCTGGGCTGATACCAGTCGAGGATTATGGGGGCTCCATTGTATGCTCGATTGGCTCATCTCCTTGGTAGCGGCGTTTGTGAAAAATGAGGTGTCTTTTCTTTCTTTTTTTGGCCGCAGAGAGCATTGTCAAGACTTATTAGGGGAGGAACCTTGGCCGTTCCCATCACGGGACCTTCCGGCCTCACGCGAGAAATGGTCAGCAGCCGCGTCCCCGTGGATGGTTCTGAGAGTCGGGAAGACAGGCGCGCGAGACGCCACGTCAGGTCAGGCGCCGACACGCGGGTGGGCCTTCACAGTGTCTCCGTTCAAGCAAAGTTAGGTTAGCAGGGTCCCGCTCGGAAGCTGCAACACGGTCAGCAGGGACTGTGAAGGGCTTAGGATTCATGGGGTTTTGTTTCCGAATTTCAAAAAGGGACACAGCGCGGGGGGACCGAGAAAGGCCGTGCACCGGGAAACAGGGTTGCTGGTCTGTGCGTGTCACCGAGGCTTCCCGGCCGTGTCCGGGGCGGTCTCCCCTTTTCTTGGACGATGTGGGGAGGCAGGAGTGTGGCAGATTGCCTCGGGACAATGGGCCCCTCTCCCGTCGGGTGACGCCCCAAACAATAGGCCTGGGCCGGCCCCTCTCCTGCTGCCCACGGCCTGAGACAGATGCCCGGGAACCCCCTGTGAGCGCCCTGGAGGTGACCTTTGGGGCTGCCCTGTCACTCCGTGGAGAAGCCCCGGAGAGCGAGGGAGGCAAACAATGAAGGCCTCATGCCAGGCGCCCGGCCTCCGGCACGGGCCGGGGGCTCCCCGGGGAGAGCAGGGCCCGGCAGGTGCTGTTATTGTCTCGGGGCACGGGGGTCTCCCGGCCCAGCGGCAGGACAGGCTTGGGGCTGGAGGCCCCCTTGTTGTTCTCCGGGGAGGACCCACGGGGTTGATTTTGCTGTCCCCGTTCGGTTCTGACAGCCCCCAGCCCTGCACTTGGCCTCTAAAAGTGTCGTTCAGAAAAGCAATTATCGTCAGCTGGCCTCAAACAGCACCAGGACTTTGAACGGTCAGACTTTATGACCAGACCTGCTCTAGAACATTCTCAACTCCAGCGTGACATTCCTTCTTGGGTGGGGGCGCAGGAAGAGATTTCTGGAGGAATGCCAGCTTAGGGGGAGGAGGGCAGGCCCGGGGGTTCTTTTTTGCTAAAAGACTTGCCTTCGGAGACAAACCTCAGCATAGACTTCAAGCAACCCGCGAATACAGCAACGGGTCCTTCATCCAAGGGAGGAGCGGTGACGAGAGTGTGCACGCGTGTGTGTGTGTATTTGCGTGTGTGTGAGGTGCAAGCACGTGTGGGCGCACAGACTCTGCACCAGGCACTGCGCTGGGGATTCCCGCCTCCCCCCCCTCCGCCAGTGTTCACCGAGGACTTATTTGTAATGGCCCCAAACTGGAAACATCCGGAATGTTCCACAGTAGGCGAACGGGTGCACGAAACGTGACGCACGCCCGCCCCGAGACCCTGCTCAGCGACATGAAGGAACGAACAGGCTTTTCACACCACTTGGGTGGATCTTGTCTTCACCCGCTCCAGCTGCTGTAACAAAATACCACAGAGAGGGCAGCTCGAACGGCGGGAGTTCGTCCTCTCCCAGTTCTGGAAGCCGGAAGTCCAAGAGCAAAGTGTCCGCAGGGCCTCCCTTTAGCCTGCAGACGGCCGGCCCGCACCTCGTCCTGCACGGTCCCTGCGCGTGCGTTCTGGGGGGCCTCCACGTGTGTCCAACTTTCCCCTTCTTACAAGGATACAAGTCCCACTGGACGAGGGCCCACCCGATGGCCTGGTTGTAGCCCAGTCGCCTCCTGAAAGACCCTCTCTCCGAACACACGTTCTGGGAGGGCTCCATCATGCGGACCTTGGTGGGCACCCAGATGGGCCCAGGACAGATCTCAGAGGTGTCAGGCTGAGTGAACGCAACCCATCTCGAAAGCTCCCACACCGTAGGATTCCACTTACATAACATTCTGGAAAACAGGACTACCGAGATGGAAAGCAGGATGGTGTCCCAGGGATGGGGACGGCGGGTGTGGCTGGAAAGAGGAAGAATCTCACAGATCCTTTGTGGCGATGATCCCGCGTCTTGCTTTGGACGGACCCAGTGATCAGGCGAATTCCAAGAGCCCTCTGGAAAAGGGGCACCATCGTGTGACTTTACAGAAGAGACAGAGCCTCTGAAAGGCATGTTACTGGAGCCGAATCCTCAAACCCCACCCCCGTCAGGCCTGTGGGACCTCACGGCTCAGCCTTCTCCCACCGGCTACCCAAAGACCACCCTTCCTCATCCTGGCCGTAGCTCCGTGACCCCAGAATGGGACTCAGCTGTGCAGCTCTATGCCACCGGGGTCCCCTAATGGCTGGGGTGGACTGCATGGGGGAGGCCCCGGGGTCAGCACCTCTGACCAGGAATTGTGGACGTGGCCTGAGCCATGTGGCCGCCGCCTCGGAGGGCGCTGAGTGTGGCTCTCCCTCACGCACCTCTGACGTTTGGCTTCGAGATGCCCTGGCCTGTTTGGGGGGCTGTTTGTCCCAGCCTCTGGCTGAGACCCCCAGGCGTTCTGAGGGAGGCCGGCACCAGGACCCGAGCCACGACGGGGCTCGCTCACAGAATACGTTCAAGTGGAACCGAGCGGACCCCTTAATCCCATGGAAAAGACCCGGCAACAAGTGGCCCCTTTGGGGTCCCGATAAGTGTGGACACAGGAGAATAGAATTTTAGAGCCGGAAGTTCTGTTAGAAAGGACCCTTCTGCCCAGACCCGGAGGCCCTGCTGGGTGGTCTGGGAGTAGGGCAGAGCCTGGGGGCGTGCAGGCCTTTGCTTTTCGGTGCTCTGGGGTCAGCCTCGGGGAGCTCTTGGCGATTTTCTAGAGATTTCTACTTTGCTCATCGGAACCACAGTGACCCTGTGGAGCGGGCGGCCTGAGGGGCCTTCAGCCACTTTACAGGTGGTGACACAGGATCAGAAGAGAGCAGAAGCCCGGGGCCTTCTAGGACTGCTGCCCTCGGCCTGGGCCGGCTGGGCTGCACGTGGCCCCGGAAAAATTTCGGCTGGAAGTGTGGTGCTGGGCAGGGGGCACCCCACGAGTCCGGACAGGCGGACTGCCGGTGGCACAGACGTCTGGGGCACACTGTGTCACCTAATTTGCGGGGGGGGGGGGGAACGTGCCGAAGGGAACCAGTCAGGGACGCGGGTGAGTCCAATCCCGGCTCTAGGTGGCCCCTTAGCCTCCCCAAACCTGTTTCCAGAAGGTGGGTTCATGCCGGAAGAGCTCCTCTCTGTGGAATCGTTTGACCGTGCTGCTGGCGACACCGGGCCAGTCTGTGCCGGGAAATCGCCTCGAAAGTGGCAGGAGGGAGCCACTCTTCTGCACGGTGGCGGCGTGGGGGGGGGGACCCCGATACGTAGTGATGTCCCTGGGGAGGCGGCGACCCCAGGGGTGTCCCCATGGGTCTCTCTCTCTCTCCCCTGGGGGATGAGACTGAGCTTGGGCTCAGAGGGCCGAGTGCTTGGCGAGGACCGGCTGGCTGGGGTGTCCCCACTGCCACGAAGGGCGCCGCGTGGCACCGTGACCAGGATCCTTGCCGGCTGGCGGCCCCTGGTGCCCCCGGTTCCTCTTCCTCCTCCTGCTCCTCTTGGGTGGCCGGGAGCCCCAATGTGGCCTTCCCCCGGGCCACCTGCAGCTCCCAACAGGCCTACCTCCCCGCGGGGTGGCCTCCCCACGGGCCAAGGGAGCGCATGGAAAGGGATAGGCAGAGCCCCGTGTGGCGGGGGCCTGGTGGCGGGTCCACGCGCCTTGCGGTCCGGCTGACCTGGCCAGCGCACCCACCAGCAGGCCTTGGAGAAGCGGGCGGCCGCGGTGGCCCTCCTCTTGCTCTGAGAGATGTCTGTCCCCCTCCCGCCCCTGGCTGCCTATGACAAGTGGCTTTCAGCAGATATGACAGCCACCGGTGGGGGGTCTCTGGCCCCAGTCCACGTCTCCACACTTGACTTGCTCGGAGTTCACTGGCCCGAAATAATGTCCCCAATGCAAGTCGGCGGACGGAACGTTCGCAGTGGACGATTTGGCTTTTTTTTTTTTTCCTCCTTTTTTTAATACATTAAACATGCATTACTGGATTTCTACCCGGTTCCTCTGACAGCTGTGGAAAAATAAAGAAAATTCAGTTTGAACTTAAAAAGCTGGGGCTTAATTTATGTCCCGCACCTTTGTCTGCCTGGTTCTTTTTCCTCTTCCGATGGAAAGGCCCCAGGGAGACAGAGGCTCTGCGAGCCCACGTGGCCCCGTGGTGCCCGGGCCTTAATAGGGGCGCCCAGTGGCCAACACGGAGGGGAGTTTTCAGATGGAAATGCGAGGAAACAATGCAATCATCTGTCTCCCAATCTGTTTTGAAGGGGGGAAGAGAGAGCGCCGGGAGGAGAGAGTCGGTTTCTGCTGGGGGGCTTTCATTCAGGGCGTTTTATGGGGAAAGACAGATGTCATGAATACTGATGTGGACGGCCTGGCTCTTATAGAGGTTTTTAATTTTCTGAGTTGTAAAGACAAAGTGTTTTAATAATACAGGGAAACACATGTTCATGGGAGGGCCTTTTAGCTCATTCTGGTTTCCTTGACTCACTCTTTCTCTCTCTTTCTTTTCCTTTCTCTCTTTCTTTTTCTTCCTTCCTTTCTTCCTTCCTTCCTTTCTTTCTTTCTTTCTTTCCTTCTTTCTTTCTCCCCCCTCCTTCCCCTCCCTCCCTCCCTCCCCTTCTCTCCCTCCCTCCCTTCCTTTCTTCCTTCCTTCCTTCCTTCCTTCCTTCCTTCCTTCCGCTCCTTCCCCCCTTTTACATCATTTTTTCTGAAAGAAGTTCCTTCTCTGGGCTGAGGAGAACAGAGGAAAAGGAGGCACAGTGACATGACGTTATCGTCTGGAAACACAGCCCAAAGAAAGCGCCCTTCCCTTTTGGCCCTTCTTGGGGGCTGAGGGCACGTGAAACACTTCCTTTATGCCCCTTCTCGGCTCGCCGTCCCCGTGGCGGGAAGGGACACGCTCTTCGGGAACTCTCGGCTTCCATGTCAACCTCACAGCATTTTTGAGTCTGGGGTAGAACGGTTCAGCCAAGAGAGAGGCATTTATTATGCAACCAACACTCATTAAGCACCGACTGTATGCCAGGGACTGGGAAAACAGAGGTGAACCAGACACGCTACCTGGGCTTAAGTAGCTGCTGGTCTGAGGGAAGAGGCAGCGGGTCAGACGAATAAAGATGAGGTCACGGCCTGCTGGCGGAGGTCCCTGCCTTGAGCTCTCTTGGAATCAGGGGAGCCGTACCCCCTGAGGGAAGTTCCATACCCGGTCTTGAAGCTCTTTGTCAAAAGCAGCAGCGTCTCTGGTACCTCCTGCCTCCCCCAGGAGGTTGCCGGGACGGACGCTAGGTCTCCCATTGGACGGACAAAGAAACCGAGGCCCAGAGGCACGGAACAAAGGTCCCAGAGTTGCGGTCAGGACTGAGTCTTGGCCCTGGGGGCCCACGTCCAGGGCATCCTGGCTGCCGCGGAGGGCCGCCACAGTCATCGGATGCGACGCTCAGTGCGCACCTGCTCAGGCAGCCCCACCGGAACCCAGGGAGGGAGGCGCCACGGTCATGTTCACGGCACGCACGGGACACGGGCGGGGGAGGGCCGAGAAGCTCGCTCGCAGCCGCGTAGCTCGCACGCAGGACCCGTTGGAGCCCGAGCTGGCGCTTTTTGTTTTTTCTTTTTGTTTTTTTTCAAATTGTGGTTAAATGCAACATAACCTCATGTTTCTCACTTTATTTGTAAGTGTCAACCCAGTGGCGTCAGATACATCCGTCGTGCCGTGTGACCCTCACCAGCACCTACGTGGAGATTTTCGTCATCCCCCGACAAAATCTCTGAACCCACGAGGCAGGGACGGCCCCCGGGGCCCACCGCGCAGCCCCTGGGATGGCTCTGCGTCTCCATGGAATCTGACGGCTCTAGGGACCTCATATGAGTGGAGTCCCAGGGTCTGTCCTTTGTGACTGGCATCTTTCACTCAGCACAATGTCCTCAGGGTTCTTGGGTGGTGCAGCCTGTGTGAGAATTCCCTTCCTTCCTTCGTAAGCCGGATAATATTCCAGTGTAGGGATGGGCCGCGTCTTATCCGTTCATCTTTTGATGGCAGAGTCCTCCCTTGAAAAGAAATAATTATGCTCTCCTGCAGACAGTGTCCCGGGGGACGGTGCTGGGACCCGGGTGGGGCTGCGGGAGGTGCTGCAGACCCCCCTGAAGGTCCCGCTGTGTGGCCAGGGGCTCTGGCCGCGTGTGGCTCCCTTCACCAGGACTCCGCAGTCAGCAGGCAGCTTTGGCGCCTCCTGTATACGGGCCCTGTGCTAGGCACTGGGGAGAGGTGGTGGGGGGGGGTTCAGAGGCAAGCAGACCGCCATCCCCCTAGTGGGGGAGAAGGGAAGGTGCAACCAACACACTCATTCGACGAGCAAGTGTCGGGGGCACCAGCATCCAGAGCTAATGGGTGAACCTCCGCCCTCAGTTTCCCTACCTGGTGGCCAGGGCATTCTCCGGGGGACCTTCCAGGCCGATGCTCTGAGTTCACTTTTCCAGGCGTGGGCGACTCCGGGTTTAGCGGGCCGGGGCTGCTGCAGGTGTCTGGGAGCCGGTCTGCTTTGGGGGGAAACCCCAGCCTGCTTCTGCTCATCGGCCCCCAGCGAGCAGGCTCCTCAGTCCAGAAGGCAGGTCCTGACCGCCTGGGCTTCCTGACCTTCAGCTGGTTTCTTCCCCGGGGCTCCCACCCACCGCTTCCAGCACGCGTCTCTGCCGCCACGAGGCCAGGAGCGGACGCTCCGTCCGGGAGAGGCTCGCAGCCACGACATTCTGCCCGCCCGGCTGCCTGTGCTGAGGGCTGGAGGCCGCGGGGACGAGCCATTCTCGCTTGCTTAGATAAGGCTTGGCACCTGGACCCCCGGAGCCAACCCCCCGGGCACGACCCCGAGTCCTAGACGTGAGGCGGGTCAGAGAGCACGCCCGGGTCTGGGCTGGAGAGGCGTGTGGCCGGGAAGGGGTGGGGGGGGACCCACGTTAGGTCCCGCAGCTGTGCCTCCGCCCTCCAGCCCTCACCAGCCTGGCGTTAACATTCTTCCGCGCCTTGGCCAGTGCGCAAAGAGCAAAATGGCACTTTCGCTGTCTATGCGGGACGTTGCATTTCTTTGATCGTTGACAAAATTCAACGTTCTGTTACCTTGTGTTTATGGACCCTATTTTCCTTTGATGAATTACCCAACTGTATCCTTAGCCCACTCTTCCATTAATGTGTTTTTTTTTTCTTGTTGATTTACAAGAACTCTTTGTATATTATGGATAGGAAGAAGAGGCAGAGTGGATTCACGGATTCGTTCTCTTTTCTGGGGAGAGTAAATGGAACTGTCACCCCTTTCTCAAGGTCAGCTGATGTTTGACATTCCTATTGCCTTTTCCTCCCCCACTCAGCTTTCCACTTTTCTTTGCATTTCACAGCTGCCCGGGCACAGCTGCCCCTATGGGGGGCTACATAAAGCCCCAAGGAGAGCTTGATCTTGGAGCAAAAGACCCCAGTGTAACAGCCTTTATGCAAGAAAGGATGTCTGAGTTTGTGCTCTCTGGATGCTTTCTCTGGCCAGCAGATGATAGGGAAGGACCGAACCCCAACCATCCCCTCCCCAACACGCACAGCTCCTGGCCCCGACGAAACACGCAGTCGCTTCTTTGGGGACAAGCAGATTTTTCAAACAAAGTTTGCCAAATAGGCACATTTTGTTGTGTTTTTTTTCCCCCTCCAGGGCAGATGCAAACGGTCTTTTCAAATCGGTTTGGAGGAAAATAAATGAGCCCATGCTGGGGCTTCAATAAATCTTTGCGTAAAGCCACAAGGGTGAGTTTGGGGCCCGATGAAGGGCCCAGTGTGTGGCTTATGAATGATGCCCAGTGATGGCTCCCCGCCCCCGCCTTCCTCTCTTCCCCTCCTCCGTCCCCCGACCCAATTTAAAATTGGACATTAACGTTTTAGGACAAAGGGAGCTTTGGGCATTTCTCCCCCTCCTGGAGGGTCTCCCGGTGAAATATTTGTCGTGGCCGTGCTCCGCGTGTGACCGGGGTCCGTGTCTCTGAGCCAGGACCTGTCTCCAGGAGGCGATCTGTGTGCTGACCTTCTGCCCAGCGGCTCGAGGACCCCCACCCCGGCTGCAGGCGACTCTGGTCCCCCAAGGAGGATCATCTCTCCTGGCCTCCCTGCCGGGGACCGGAGGTTGGTGGCAGCAGCGTGGCTCGTCGCCTCCTGGCCCGTCTCCCCGTGCTGTCCCCACCCACCGGCCAAATGGTGGCCTGGTCTCCATCTGCACTCTTCTCCCTCTGTCTCCCTGACACTCTACATCCAGTGTCCCAGCCCCCAGCACGTTGCCCAGGCGGCTTGGCACCAGGGGTGACCTTCACCTACCAGACCCCCCTGGAGGAGCCTTGCTCTCCCGTGAGGGAAGACCCCCGAGGCTCCTCGACGCCGTGATGCCTGCCTTGATTTCCCTTCCTGATGCAGTGGACCTCCATTCTTTCTAGGCGGTGGGCATGTTGTGGACACTTGCCCTTCCCTGTGATTTCCACTCGGCACCTCTCTGGCGTTTTCACGGGTTCCTCCACTCTGGGTCTGTCTGATTCCTTTCTTAGACGGAGGTCGGGAGTAACAGGCCGGGCTGAGCGTGGCACGTGTGCGCTCCATGGGCCACGGGGACCCGTGGAGCCAGAGGCGACAGCATCCGTGGGCCAGGAGGGGGCCTCAGCGCCCAGCGGGAGAGGAGAGTCCCTCCCTGACTCCAGGATGCATGGAGTGGACCACTTGTCCACCACTGCCTGGCCGTCTGGACTGGGGTAATTGTGTCCCTCCACCCCCCCAAATTCATACCCACCGCATCTCAGAACGTGAACTTATTTGGAAGTACGGTCTTTGCCGCAGATGTAATTAAGGTCCGGGTCTTGAGACGAGATCATCGTGGCTTAGGGAGGGCCCCAAATCCAACGAGTGTCTTTATAAAGGACAGAGGTGAAGACCCACGCACACACAGAGACCACGTGAGATCGGGGCAGAGATGTGAGCGATGCGGCCGCAGCCCGGGGATGTCCGGAGCCCCCAGAAGTTGTAGGGCATGGGAAGGACCCTCCCCGAGAGCGTCCGGAGGGCGCGGGGCCCTGCCCACCCTTGATTTCAGATCTCTGGCCTCCGGACCGTCAGAGAATCAGTCTCTATTGTTTTAAGCAACCAGGTGTGGGGTTCTTTGTTACCGCAGCCCCGCGACACTCAGAGGACATCCGTTGCCAACAGGACTGAAGGAAATGGGCGGAGATTTCCTCAGTTTGCGGTCTCTGAGAGGGTCGGCCTGCCGTCCCATTGCTGCTGTCCACACCACCGTGCTGGCTGAGACCAGATTGCCACGGGCTCCGCCCTCTCCCACCCCACAGCAGCCCTCCCTCACAGACAGGGGCCGCTGCGACCTCTTCCACGGGCAGGGAAACTGAGGCTCAGAGAGGCTGGGGAAGAGCCACAGCTATGGTGCTTGGCCACTGGGTTGGCTCCAGCTCATGGCCTCTGCCCCCGGTGACTTACTCCGGGCCCTTGAGCGCCACTCGATCCACAGCCGACCCTCATCATCTGTTCCGGGGGCTGCGAACAGCACTTGTAGCCACGGAACCCTCAGGGTGGGAGCCCATGGACTTTCCAGAACGTTTGCCCGAAGCAGGGAGGATTCACTGAATGAAGGGATCCCTGATGACGAACTGATGAATGAAGCCGGTCTGGTGGGCTCCAGGGGTAGTGACCACTTGTGACATTCTTGCCCCCGGGTTTCCACACGTGGATATACTTGAAAAACAAACACAAAATTGAGGCCACAGTGTGTTTATCATTCAATAGGCTTCTGGTTTCTTGTTTCATTTTTTTTTTTTTTTTTTTAGTAAAGATGCCTTGATTACTGTGTCCCCATTACCTGACCTAGTCCCTTAAATGTGACTCTTGATGGATGTAATTTGTTCTGGAAGCAGGACTTGGACGCATGGTGGATGGGAGGGAGGGCACCAGGGTTGGGGGGACAGTGTGAACGGAGGCCTGACCAAGGGAACTTCTCCAGGATCGCTGGAGTAGGGTATAATGGGGGTGGTGGGCAAGGGGTTTTGGGGGTTCAGTTTCAGGCTCAATTTCAGGGCTTTGTCTGAAGGAGGTCTGTAGATTTTGTTTTGTGGATATTGGGGGTCCATGAAGGTTTTGAACGGGACAGTGATGTGATTCATTCTGGCCCAGGGGAGGACGAACCCAAACGCGGGTATTAGAAGTGGGACTTTGGGACGCCTGGGGGGCTCAGTCGGTTGAGCGTCCGGCTTCGGCTCAGGTCATGATCTCACAGTCCGTGAGTTCGAGCCCCGCGTCGGGCTCTGTGCCGACAGCTTGGAGCCCGGAGCCTGCTTCGGATTCTGTGCCTCCCTCTCTCTCTGCCTCTCCCTTGCTTACACTCTGTCTCTCAAAAATAAATAAACATCAAAAAATGTTTTTAAAAAAGGAAGCGGGACCTCAGGTAGGGGCTATCGTTGTGTAGGTGTTGGTGGACCAGGCTTCAAGCTTGTGAGTTACTAAGTTACTGACTGATGGGTCAGCCAACCACTCCATAAACTCCTTCTTCCCTCCTCCCTCCCAAGAGGCATGGGTCTTGTTCTCTTCTTTAGCATATTCCCTCTGGGGAGTGGACAGCTCACCCTGGTTCCTGGGAATGCTCCTTGGTGATGCAGACCCCTTCCGTCCACAGACGGTCAACATCTAGAAGTGTTCTCAGAATACAAGGCGAGCCAAGATTTGGCTTTGGGGTCTTTCTGAGAGTCCCTGTGCGTCTTGGAACAGACTGTGATATCAGGAGACACAGCTGGGGGCCACCAATCCCATGGCCCTGCTCACTCCTATGCCTGACCCCATCACTTGATCAGAAGTATCAGCCTTGGCTGGGAACTTCAAGAACTTTCTCCATTTGGGGGTTTCTTCACCCAGAGAAGGGGCTTCCAGGTTTAGCACGTGATGGCAGTTTCCCTCCAGGGGGACACTATTGCAGTTGACATGGCCAAGGGTGGGAGATGCTATGATCCTCATTTACATGTGGGAAAACCAAGACTCGGACAAGCCACCTTAAAAGGGAAGGGAGCCAGGATTCAGACACTGGCCCAGGTACCCCAGAGCTGGTAGGCTTTCTTGCCAAGCCATTAGGAGACAGCTTATGTCTCCTGGCTGGGAGCCACCTCCCAGCCTCCCCAGTGCATCTGACACAAAGGTTCCTCTCAGCATGTCTGGCTGGTTTTCTAGCTGTAACCTGCCTAGGATCCCATATTGTTTGTTGGACCCATTGCCAGTGCAGAGGTGGGTGGGCCATAGCAGCAGAAGGAATCTGGGCTCCACCACATGCCCACCCATCCATTAGTCCATCGTTTGTCTCCCACCTACCCACATTCCCGCCCATCCATCCATCCATCCACCCACATGCCCATCCATTTATCCATTCATCTATCCATCCATCCATCCATCCATCCATCCACCCACATGCCCATCCATCCATCCATCCATCCATTCACCTACCCACATGCTCATCCATTTATCCATCCATTCATCCATCCATCCATCCATCCATCCACATGCCCATCCATTTATCCATCCATCCATCCATCCATCCATCCATCCATCCACATGTCCATCCATCCATCCATCCATCCATCCGTCCATCCATCCATCCATCCACATGCCCATCCATTTATCCATCCATCCATCCATCCATCCATCCATCCATCCATCTATTCACCTACCCATATATGCTCATCCATTTATCCATTCATCTATCCATCCAACCATCCATCCATCCATCCATCTATCCATCCACATGCCCATCCATTCATCCATCCATCCATCTATCCATCCATCCACATGCCCATCCATTCATCCATCCATCCATCCATCCATCCATCCATCCATCCACATGCCCATCCATCCATCCATCCATCCACCCACATGCCCATCCATCCATTCATTCACCCATCCATCCACCTCCCTCATCTATTTGTTGAGCATCTACATGTGCCAGGTCCATTCGCCTTCAAATCTGAGAGGGGGATTTTCCTAGAGAAGATATAAGAACAAGTGCAGAGAACATCCATCACTGTGTTCCCGATTCTGGTTGTGTAAACACTGACAGAATGAACTGGTGCACAGACAGGCCTTCTTGTGTCCTGCTTCCCATCATTCCACCCTTTATACCGTGGCCCTTTCTGTGAAAGCTGGCTGAGTGCAGGTGGGTCCCGACAGCACCTCCCCTTGGCCGCCCTCAGGTCGGTCCTTTCTCCTCTGGGCTTCTCTGCTGGGCTGTCTTTGCTGCTCAGTCACCTGACTCACCCACAGGCCTAGCAGGGTGAAGGAGTTAACCCCTCTGTAGCCTCCCTTGACCATGGGGGATGGGAGCCGGTGGGTATAGCCTCCCCTCCCCCATCCTTTGGCGTTGTGTGTGAGGCGCACTCTGCGTGCTTTTCAGGGGTCCCTGGCTGGGGATGGACCACAGATTGCTTCAGCCTCCTGCCCTTTCTTACTCTCCCTGGTCCCTCTTTCTGGGCCTGATCCCCAAAATGTGCCACCTGCACATCCCCCGTTCTCAGGCTCAGGCAGATCCCAAAGCAGTGTTGGGGTTCTGCCAGCTTAGAGCAGCTAGGGTTCCAGGCCAGGAAATTGCAATCAATCACCTTGCCTCAGAGGCCCCACATTCATTCATTCGCTCACTCATTCATTCCTCTGGCCATGTTGCAAGTTCCCTCACTGGGACTGTGCCTGCCCTTGTCTGTTCTTGTCGTGGCCGTGCAGGCAGCCGGTGCTGAACATCTCTTGGTGACTTGAGCTAAGGGGACAAATGCCAGAGCCAGACGGACATGGGTTCAACCCTGCTCCCCCCACATTGTAGAGGTGAGATCTTGGCGCCTCACCTCTCTGAGCCTCAGTTTCTCTGTGTGCAAAATGGACATAAGAACACCTACTTGAGAGGTCCCCGTGGGGATGCCAGATCTCTTACATCAGGCCCAGAGCCTGGCAGCGCGGGGGGGGGGGCTGTTTGTCGGGGCGAGGTACAGGCTGTTGCTAGCGGTGGGTGGCAGAAGCAGCTTGGGGCAGAGGGGCTGGGTTTCTGGAACGTGGTACCCCAATGCCTCTGGCCTTCGTCAGCCTGTGAGGCTGCTCGGCACATCCCTTGGCCTTGGGCGTGGCTAAGAAAATCAGCAGCCCACGGTTTGTTGGTAGGAACTCAAAGAAACAAACACCGTGGTCACCGGGAGGGGACGGGGGCCCTCCCTTGCCGGCGGGGCTGTGGGCAACAGGCCCACAGCGGTGATGGAGGGCGTTGGCGGGCGATTAGCCTCGCCCTAGTTGTGCGCGATGCTTCCTTGGGAAAAGTGTCACTTTCATGGGCATGTCAGCTGGTTATGAAATGAGAACGTTTTAGAGGCTTAAGGAAACCCACTCCGATCTTTGGAAACCTCCGTCTGCCCTCGTTCCAGCCCCAGCAGTGTTTCCCCGCTGACGACTCAGGAGATGCAGCCGCCACATTTGTGACTTTCATACCCCCAGAGTCGGATTTAAAGATAAGGGAACTTTCCAGCAGGCAGAATGCCCGACTCTGAGGGTGCGCTAAACTTTGTGCAGTGGCGACGTGCTCCGCGGCTGGAGCACCAGGCGGGTAACTGGGGGTGCCCTTCAGGCCCAGGGAGGGGCCCCTTCTGGTTGAATCATGGGCTCTGACCAGGCATCTTCCCTGGGGGAGTTCTAGGTCTTCAAGGAACAGAACAGACCAGATCATTTTCTTTTACTTTTTATTTATCAAAAAAAAATTTTAATGTTTATTTTTGAAAGAGAGAGAGAGAGAGAGAGAGAATCCAAAGCAGGGTCCAGGCTCTGAGCTGTCAGCACAGAGCCCGAGGTAGAGTTCAAACCCATGGACCATGAGATCATGACCTGAGCCAAAGTCAGACACTTAACCCACTGAGCCACCCAGGCACCATTTCTCTCTCTCTCTCTCTTTTTTTTTTTTTTTTTTACCTTTGGTTATTTCGGTTGCCTTTCAGTGAAAGCTTCCTCTGTCTCATTTCCTTGTGTTGTCCTTACGTTGTCCCAGGGGTGACATACCACCATGCCCCTAATTTGTAGATGGAGAAACCGAGGCTCGCTGGATATGCTGCTCCCGGGGCTCGAACCCAGCACCAAAGCCTTCCTCCCTCCCGCCTGGGCCCTCCTGCCCCTGGCTGGCCAGGTCTGGGGATAGGGCTGGCGGGAGCCCTCCGAGGATGCTGCTTTGTGGGTGGCTGGCCGCCTCCACAGACCTGAACCCTGCCACTGCTTTCATGAGCCGCCTGTGCCTCGCAGCCCTGGTCCTGGTCCTGAGACATCTCACGGTGGGGGTCTGGGTCCCAGGACACCCCATCCTGCACACGGCTCCCTGCCGCCCGGGCTGACCGTGGGGCCCTCCTGCCTGTTGCCAGCCAGCTCAGCCCCGTCCGGCCTGCCTGGGCCAAGTGGCCCATTTGACTGTCCCCATCTGTTTGCCCATGGGGTCCGGCGGGTGTCCTCTGGCCTGGGGCCCAGCTACAGCCTGGGAAGCTCCAACTTCCATCTATGGATCTTTGTTTTAATGTTTTCTGCAACCATGAATGTTGGGCTGTTGAGGGGTCTGTGTGCTAGGCAAGCAAGGGGTCTGTGGTCTGGGGGCAGCAAGAATGGGGGGCTCGGGGCCAGCTGCCCACCCTCCCGGGCTTTTTATACGGGGTTTCCCTGTTTGTACCAGACCTCGGTCCTGCACCCCATCCCCCGTCTGGCTCGTAGTAGGTGTCCCACGCATGACTGCCAGCAAGTGCCCACTAGCTGACCCAGACCTTGATTCTGCAGATGGAAGGGAGGGATCAGGGAAGGAAGGAGTCCCCTGAGATCAGCAGCATGTGGGTGGGCTCCCACCACACCTGCCTGTGTGCCGGGGGCGTGAGAATTTCACTTGGGCGGGCGGTGGGGTTGGGGTGCACTGGAGTGGGGTGGGGGGATCCTAAGGGTGGAAGGAGGTGCCGCTGACAGACTCCAGGGTGGCCCCATGCTCCCGGCCTCCTGGTAAACACACCCTGTGTGAGGTCCCCGAGTGTGGGCGGGACCCGTGACCCGCTCTCAACTAACAGAAGATGGCGAAGGTGACGGACGTCCCGTCCCTGACTGGGTCGTGTTCTGTTAGACTCTGGCTGGCTGTCAGACTCGCTCCAGAGACTGCCCCTGATGGTCAATGGGGAAGCTCGCGTGGCGGGGGCTGTGGGCGGCATCCACCCGATGGCCACGAGAGGTCAGGCCCTCTATCCGGCAGCCACGAGGAACTGAATTCTGCCAGCAACTGGAGTGAGCCTGGGAACAGAGTCTTCCCCGGTCGAGCTCCAGATGAGACCACAGCCCAGCAGACACTCTGCTTACAGCCCTGTGTGGCCCTGAGCAGAGGATCCGCCGTGCCTGGATCCTGACGTGGCGATAGGTAACTACTATGGGAAAAGAGTTAGGGAGATTTGTTGCCTGTGACGTGGCCCAGTGCAGACTGTCCTGCATACACCGTGGTGACAACGAGAAGAGAGCTCCTGTGCGTGGGGCCTCTGTGCTGGCACAGCTCAGCGTGTGCTCGCTTGTCCTCAGAACGGCCCTGGAAGGTGGGCAGGCACTGCTGCTTCTCCCATTCCACACACGAGGAGGTGCAGGCACAGAGAGGTCGAGAAACCTGCCGACGCTCACGGAGCCAGTAGGTCGAGAGGCGGGATTTGAACCCAGGCCGTTCCTAGGAGCACCACCCAAGCAGCTGCCTGTAGAGAGGGAGACACGGGAGAGGTGGCAGCTGGACAGTGCGGTGGAGGGGCCCTGGGGTGGCAGCCCAGCCCCCCCCCCCCCCCCCCCCCCCTGCACCTGCACCCTGGCTTTGCTCAGTCGGGAGAGCTCCTGAGCTTCTCTTTTTGAGTTTTCTTATCCTGAAATGGAGGACTTTGGGCTGATGAGCCGGCAGGTTTCTTCCACCTCCAAGATTCTATTCAGCAACTCCAGGGGAGCAGGGATGCCCCGTAGTGCCAGTCTCCCCCACCACCCCCCCCGCCCCAGCCACCTGCCAGAAGCACGAGGTCCCCTCTCTTCTCCTTTGGCAGAAGGCTCTGCTGACACGAGCCCTCTTTTCTGGGGAACGACGCCCCATTATCCCCAGAAATCGTGTCACTACCTCACAGGGGGGTAAGTTCTGATAGGCACGGTTCCGAGCTCCTCGTGGGGGAGAGTGAGCGCCTTACGTAGGGGAAGAGAAAGAAGGTTAAGAGTGGAGAAGTCAGAATGTCAAAGACAAAATTCTGCAGGGCAGGGCGGTCCAGCAGAGGTCCAGGTGGCCAGGTGACCCCAAATGGGAGCCGCTCGTATGATGCCAAGTTTTCCGGTAATCACGGTCAAAGGAGGAAGCACAAACTAGTGAAGGGCTTTTTTTTTTTTAGTAATACATTTCATTTAACTTAATACATCCAAGATGCTATCATTTCAACATGGAATGGATGGAAAGCAATCTTAGTGAGATCTTATTCTCTTTTTTGGCGTTTGATATGGTGGTACTGTCGCAGTTGGTCCTAACCACATCCCAAGTGCTCGGTTGCCCTGGGTGGTCAACGACCACCCTGGAGGACCACACAGCCCTGGAGATAGAGATGGGCTGGAGATCTGCCTGTCCCGCCAGCTGGCTATGCGACCCACGCTCACGGCGTGCCGGGTGCTATTCTAAGAGCTTTACGTGTACTCACTCGCCCAATCTTCGTTCCCATTTTCCAGTTGAAAAAAAAGGAGGCACGGAGAGGTTGAGGAATTTGCCCAAGCTCACACAGCTAGTGAGAGGTGGAGTCGGGACCCACGCCCTGGGTTTTATTTATTAGGAGTGCTTTATAAAGTAGGGCACAAAAATCTGATCATCAGTCTGTCGGTGAGTAGTCCCCTGGGAACGGGGCTGAGCTGTAGAATGTGTCCAGGCTCGGGCAATTTGCTGCAATTTGGTAGACATTTATTAGCTGCCTGCTCTTTGCCAGCACGAGGGCAGCCTGGGGCAGGCGGGGTTTTTCACCAGGGACTGGCTTTTCCTCACCTTCCCATGGAACCCCCCTCCCACCATTGGGTGTCCACCCAGGGCCCTAGTAAGCCACCTCCTCCCCCCGCCCCCCATAGCCTCCACCCTGCCTCAGCCTTGCCCCAAGAGCTCACAAGTTCAGGCCAAGCCCCGTGACAGCCTGGGCATTCCTGCCGGTGAGGGAGGCTGAGCCCACGTCCAGAGAGGACGCTCGCTGCCTCATCCGCTCTGTCACTGGCAGCATTTTTGCCTGGGGCACCCTGGCCCCTGGAAACAGGTGCAGGTTTTAGCGGCCCACTCAGGTCCTGGTCCGGATTTATTTCCCTGTACCCCCAGATCCCCCCCTGGTCTCCCCCTGTGTCTTATGCATTCACTGAAAAACCATCGAAAATCATTTTTCTACAGTTGAGTTTTACCACTTACATAAGTACTGTGCACCCATGTCAGGTGGACAGCTCACCGGGTTGTTTTTGACTTATGTCTACACTCAGGTAATGACATCGTAGGTCAAGGAAGTGAACATTCCAGCCCCTGCAAGGCTGCCCTGTGCCCCTCGCCAGCCGGCACCCCCACCCCGGGGAGGCTCTCATCGGCTGTCAGCTTAGGTGAGCTCTGCCTGTCTTTGAATTTCGGAAAAAGGGAACACCTCCGCACATGATATTTCCCATTTTTTGATCAACATCATCTTTTGGAGATTCGTTCTTGTTGCATATATCAGTGGTTTGCTCTATTTTTTTTTTAAAGCTTATTTATTTATTTTGAGACAGAGAGTGTAAGTAGGGGAGGGGCAGAGAGAGAGAGAGAGAGAGAGAGAGAGAGAATCCAAAGCAGGCTCCACACAGTCACTGCTGAACCCGATGTGGTACTGAACTCACAACCTATGAGATCGTGACCTGAGCCAAAGTCCAACGCTTAACCGACCGAGCCACCCAGGCATCCCTGCTCTCTATTTTTAAAAGATTGCCGGGGCACCTGGGTGGCTCGGTCGGTTAAACGTCCGACTTCGCCTCAGGTCATGGTCTCATGGTTTGTGAGTTCAAGCCCTGCAACGGGCTCTGTGCGGACAGCTCGGAGCCTGGAGCCTGCTTCGGATTCTGTCTGTCTGTCTCTCTCATTCTCAAAAGTAAATCAACATTAAAAAAAATTAAAAGAAAAAAAAGATTGCTGAGCGGCATCCTTTTGTTTGAACTGGACAGTTTGTCCACTCGCCTGTCTGTGGGCACCTGACTTATTTCCGGACTTGGGCCTTGAATGTTGTTGCAACACGCATCTCTGTGTTGGACTCACACATCCTTTCTCTTGGACTGAAAATGCTGGGCCAGAGAGCCGGGTTCGTTTCCCTTTCGTCGATTCCGCCGCTCGGCCGCCCAATTGCGAGGCACGAGGGCTCTGGCTTCTCCACATCCTTGCCAACGTTTGATTCTCCGGTGTTCTTAACGTCAGCCATTCCGTTGGATATACGGGAAATGTGGCCTTTGTTGCGTTTCCCTGATGACTGAGGGGGTTGAGCGCCTTCTCGTTTGGACAGTTCTTGTGGGAAGCGCGTGTTTGAGCCGTTCCTCTCCTTGTAAGAAAATTAGGTTGTCTGTCTCTTTCTAATTGATATTTAGGAGGTGTTTGTGTATTCCATTTGCAAGTGTTTTATTGGATCTATGTATTGTGAGTATCTTCTCCCGTTCTGTGGCTTGCCTTTTCCCCATTTCAATTACGTTCTTCCATTTCTTTGGCGGCTTTTTTCTCCTTTTTCTTTGTTACAAATTTTTTTTTAATGTTTATTCATTTTTGAGAGACAGAGAGAGACAGAGCATGAGCGGGGGAGGGGCAGAGAGAGAGGGAGACACAGAGTCCGAAGCAGGCTCCAGGCTCCGAGCTGTCAGCGCAGAGCCCGACGCGGGACTCGAACCCACGGACCGCGAGATCGTGACCTGAGCTGAAGTCGGATGGTTAACCGACTGAGCCACCCAGGCACCCCTTCCTTTGTTAAAAATAACCTTTGTTTTAAGATAATTATGGATTCCCATGCAGGTGTAAGGAGTAATACAAAGGCATCCCACATATGCTTTCCCCAGCTTCTCCCAATGGTAACATCTTCTAAAACTAGAGTACGATATCACAACCAGCAAGGATCCCTCATGTTGCCGCCTTTTTATAGCCACCCCCACTTCTCTCCTGTCCCACTTCCTTCCTTCCTTAACTCCTGCCAACCGCTGTTACCACGATCTGAACCACAACAGAACCACAATCTGTTCTCCGCTTCTCTAATGTTTCGTTTCAAGAATGTTATATAAATGGAATAATACTTCAGCTATTTTTTTTTTTTCATTCAGCCTACTTCTTTGGGAATTCAGCCTCTAACACGTGCCATTAATTCATTCCCTTGTATTGCTGAGTGGTAGTCTGTAGGACGGACGGATCACAGCTTGTTTACGTATCAGCCTATTGAAGGACATCTGGATTGTTTCCCGTTTTTGGCCATTACAAACACAAATAGCTACTATAAACATTCACATACAGGTTTTTGTGTAAACATAAGTCTTCATTTCTCTGGGGTAAATGCCAAGAATGTAAATGGCTGGGTCATATAGTCATTGCATGCTTACTTTTTATCATTTATTTATTTACTTATTTAATTTATTTTTTTTTAGAGGGAGAAAGAGTGCAAGTGGGGGAGACGGGCAGAGGGAGAGAGAGCGAGAGAGACTATCAAGCAGGTTCCACGCTCAGTGCAGATCCTGATGTGGGGCTCGATCCTGCGACCCTGGGATCATGACCTGAGCAGAAATCAAGAATCGGATGCTCAGCCAACTGAGCCACTCAGGTGCCCTGACTGTTTAATTCTTAAAGAACACCCCAAATTGTTTTCCTGAATGGCTGTCCCATTTTACATTCCCACCAGTAAAGTATGATAGGCACAGCTTCTGTGCCTTCTTAGTAGCACTTGGCGCTGTCACCATTTTTTATTTTAGCCCTTCTGAGAAGTGTGTTGCTTGCTGTGGTTTTAACGTGCACCATGAATGACTAATGATGTTGACCATATTCCATGTGTTTATTTGCCATACGGATGTCTTCTTCCATAAAATATCTTCATGTTTGTTGCCGTTTTTTTTTTTTTTTTAACGTTTATTTATTTTTGAGACAGAGAGAGACAGAGCATGAATGGGGGAGGGTCAGAGAGAGGGAGACACAGAATCCGAAACAGGCTCCAGGCTCTGAGCTGTCAGCACAGGGGCCCGATGCGGGGCTCGAACTCACGGACCGCGAGATCGTGACCTGAGCTGAAGTCGGCGCTCAACCGACTGAGCCACCCAGGCGCCCCTGTTGCCCACGTTCCAATTGGATTCTTTGCTGCTTCACTGTTGAGTTTTAAGGATTCTTTATATATCCTAGGTACTTGTCCTTCATCAGATATGCAGATTGCAAATTTTTGTCTGTGTTTTGTTTGTTCGTTTGCCATTTTTACCAGCCTATAGCTTGCCTTTTCATCCTCTTGACGGGTCTTTGGCTGAGCAAAGTTTTCAGTTTTTGATAAGGTTCCATTAATCAGGTTTTCCTTTTACAGACTGCGCTTTGGGTGCCAAGTCTAAGAGCTCATCGTCTAACTCTAGGTCCTAAAGAGCTGCTCTCATGTTTTTTTCTAAAAGTTTTATGGTTTTATTTGTCATGCATGTCCATGATCCACTGTGAGTTAATTTTTGTAAAAAGGTGTGAAACTTAGGTCAGGGTTCATTTTATTGCCTATGGCTGATTAGCTGCTTCAGCATCATTTACTATACATGCTATCTTTCCTCCATTGACTTGCTTTTGCAGCTTTGTAAAAAATTAGTATATATATAAGTATATATTTGTGTGGAGCTATTTCTGGGTTCTCTATTCTGTTTCATTGATCTGTGTGTCTATCCCTCTACCTTCTCATATTCACAGATTTTGACTATATTCTCATTTTGATTGTTGTAGCTTTATAATAAGCCTTGAAATCAGTAAACCGATTCCTCCAGCTTTATTCTTCTTTTCAAAATCATTTTAGTTATTCTAATTCCTTTTCCTTTCTATACACATTTTAGGAGAATCTTATCTATATCTACAAAATTCTTGCTGGGGTTTTGAAAGGAATTGCTGTATGTTAGCCAATACATTTGTATCACTTCAGGGAGAATTGATATCGTTATTATGTTGAATTCTTCCAATCCATGAAAATGGTATGTCTCTCATTTGTTTAGATCTTCTTTGAAGTCTTTCCTCAGAGTTGTGTAGTTTTCAGCATATAAGTTCTGTACATGTTTTCTTAGATTTATACCTGAGCATTTAATTTTTCAGCAACTGAAATGGTATTGTATGTTGAACTCTGATGTCCCTTTGTTGTTGTTGTTGTTTTTGCTGGTATATACAAATACAACAAATTCTCGTGTTTATCTTGTTTTAGTGATGTTGCTGAACTTGCTTATTAATCCTAGGAATTGTGTGTGTGTCTGTGTGTGTAGATTCCTTGGGATTTTCTACAATCACGTTATCTGCAAATAGCAACAGTTTTATTTCTCCTTCCTCGTCTGTATGGCTTTTATTCCCTTTTCTTGCCTTATTGAAGTGACCACAACTTTTACCACTATGTTAAGTGAGAATGGTGAGAGTAGGCTTCCTTTTTCCCAATCTTTGATGGAAAGCTTTCATCTTTTACCATTAGGTATATGTTAGCTGTAATATATACATATGTTTCATTAAGTTGGGGAAGGGGAAGGTCCCCTCTACTATTATTTCTCTCAGAGTTTTTAATCACAAATTCATGTTGAATATTGTCAAATGCTTTTTCCTGTACTGATTGATATGATCATGCGATTTTTCTTCTTTAGCTTATTACTATGGCAGATTGCACTGATTAATTTTTGAGTACTGAACAAGCTTTGCATCCCCGACATAAACCCGATGTGGTCATGGTGTATAATTCACTTTATATATTGCTGAATTCTATCTGCTAATAGCTTTTAAAGGATTTTTGTATTTTTATTAGTGAAAGATATTATTCTGTAATTTCCTTTCTTTCCTTCCTTTTCTTTCTTTTCTTGTACTGTCTTTGTTTTTGGTATCAGAGTAATACTAACTTCATATAATGAATTGGGAAGTGTTCCTTCTTCTATTTTCTGAGATTGTGTAGAATTGGTGGTAAACTTCTGTAAACATTTGCCAAAATTCTCCAATGAAATTGTATGGGCCTGGAAATGTTTTTTTTTTTTTTTTTTGGCCTGGAAATGTTTGATGGGCAGTATTTTTACCTTATGAATATAATTTGTTTAATAATGCTATTCAGATGATCTATTTCATATTGAGTGAGTTATGGGTTTTCAAGGAATTAGTCGATTTCACCTAAGTTGTCAAATTTGTTTGTGTAGAGTCTTTCATAGTATTCTATTTTATCCTTTTGGTGTTTCCTGGATCTGTAGTGATATCCCCTGTTTAATTTTTGATATTGGCAATTTGTGTCCTAGCCCTCTTTTTCTTTTGTTAGTTTCACTAGAATTGTGTCGATTTCATTACTATTCTTAACATTTTTTTAATGTTTATTTATTTTTGAGAGAGAGAGAGAGAGAGAGAATTGTGTCGATTTCATTACTATTCTTAACATTTTTTTAATGTTTATTTATTTTTGTGAGAGAGAGAGAGAGAGAGAGAGAGAGAGAAAGCAGGGGAGGGGTAGAGAGAGAGAGGGAGACACAGAATCAAAGCAGGCTCCAGGCTCCAAGCTGTCAGCACACAGTCCAACACAGGACTCAAACTCATGGACTGCAAGATCATGACCTGAGCTGAAGTTGGATGCCTAACCAACTGAGCCACCCACGCACCCCTCGATTTCATTATTATTCTTGAAGAACCAGCTCTTTGTTTCCCTGATTTTTAAAAAATTGTTTTTCTGTTATCCATTTTATTGATTTCTGCTCCTGTATTTATTATTTCTTTCCTTCTGCTTTTCTTGTTGTTGTTGTTATTTTCTCTGCTTTATCTAGGTTGCCAGGGTGGGAGTTTGGATTGTTGATTTAAGACTTTTCCCCTGTTATATGCATTTAGTGCTATAAAATTACCTCTCAGCACTGCTTTAGCTGTCGCGCACTAATACTGCCATGTTGTATTTTCATTTTCATGAAGTTCAATGTATTTTTAAAACTTTCCCTGAGACTTCCTCCTTGACCCAAGTATTTAGAAGTGTATTTTTCAAAATACATATTTTAAACGTTTATTTGTTTTTGAGAGACAGAGAGTGAGCAGGGGAGGGGCAGAGAGAGAGAGGGAGACGCAGAATCCTAAGGAGGTTCCAGGCTCTGAGCTGTCAGCACAGAGCCCGACGCGGGGCTCGAACTCCCAGACCATGAGATCATGACCTGAGCTGAAGATGGGTGTTCAACTGCTTGAGCCACCCCGGGCGCCCCTAGAAGTGTGCTTTTTAGTTTCAAAGTGTTCATAGATTTTCCTGTTGTCTTTTCATTCTTCATTTCTAGTTGGAGTCCATCATTGTTGGAGAACACACTGCATAATTTCTATTCTTTTGAATTTGTTGAGGTTTGTTTTGTGGCCCAGGATATGGTCTATCTTGGTATACGCCCCATGAACACTTGAAAAAAATGTATCTTCTGCTGCTGTTGGGTGGGACGTTCTATAAATATTGGATAGATCTTATGGGTTGATTGTGCTGTGTGTTTTTGTTTCCTTGTTGACTTTCTGTCTAGTTGTTCTATCAACGGTGGAGATAGGGGTGTTGAAATCCCCAACTATAATTCTGTATATGCCTTAATCTATCCTTTCAGATCCATCAGTTTTTCTTGGTCTGCTTTCAAGATTTTCTATCACTTTAGTTTTCAGAAGTTTAGTCAGTACATGTCTTGGTGTGAATTTCTTTGGTTTGTTCTGTTTAAAGTTTGCTTGGCTTCTTGAACCTGTAAGTCTATGTCTCTTCACAAATTTGGATGTTTTCAGCGTATTTCTTTGAGGACTTTTTCAGCTTTGCTCTAGTCCTCTTTTCCTTCTGGGACTCCGATGATGTAAATGTTAGATCTTTTGTTATAGTTCCACAGATCCCCAAGGCTCTGTTCATTTTTCTGTTAGTCTCTTTTCTTTCTTTTGTTCAGATTTGGTAATGGCTATTAGTGTATCTTCCAGGTTTTTTTTTTCCTGTGTCTTTCCCATTCTTTTTTTTTTTTTAATGTTTATTTATTTTTGAGAGAGAGAGAGTGAGACAGAGTGTGAGAGGGAGAGGACCAGGGAGGGGGAGACACAGAATCGGAAGCAGGCTCCAGGCTCTGAGCTGTCAGCACAGAGCCCGACGCGGGGCTCGAACTCACGGACCACGAGATCATGACCTGAGCCGAAGTTGGTCGCCCAACCAACTGAGCCACCCGGGCACCCCTGTGTCTTTCCCATTCTACTGTGGAATCCATCACTGAGGTTTTTTTTTTATTTTTTTATTTCAGTTATTGTATTTTTTAGTTCTAACGTTTCCATTTGGTTCTTCTTCCGTGTACTTGCTGAGGATATCCATTTTCTCATTTGTTTCAAGTGTATCCTTAACTGCTCATTGAAGTATTTTGCCACGACTGCTTTAAAATCTTTGTCAGATAATTCTAACATCTCTGTCACCTTAGCGTTGGCATTTATTGATTGTCACTTGCATTCGATTTTGAGATATTCTTGGTTCTTGGTATAATGAATTGAGATCCGGACATTTTTGTAGTATGTTCTGAGACTCTGGATCATATTTAAATCTTCTGTTTTACCTGGGGTTTTTTTGACAGTGCTTTGGTAGGAGGAAGGAGGATGTTTCATTCGTGCCAAGCGGAGGCAAAATTAATTTTTGTGCGTGGAGAGTTTCCCTGCAATGGCTATCTGGTCAACCTAACACCGTTCATTTTTTATTCATTTAAAAAATTTTTTTAATGTTTATTTTTGGGAGAGAGAGACAGAGCACGAGCAGGGAAAGGGCAGAGAGAGAGAGGGAGACACAGAATCCAAAACAGGCTCCGGGCTCCGAGCTGTCAGCACAGAGCCCGACGCAGGGCCCGAACCTACAAACCGTGAGATCATGACCTGAGCTGGAGTCGGACGTGTAACCGACTGAGCCACCCGGGCGCCCCAACCCAGCATCATTTATTGAAACTACCACCTTTTCTTCCCTTGGATTGCAGTAGTCCTTAGGTCTTAGACCAGGTAACCATGCAGGGGTGGTCGGTCAGTTCTATACTCACTGCTTCCTTGAAAAAGTTATCAACTATTTGCCGGGATTTGGGCGAGGAGCCAAGAGCCCCACGGCCTTCTTGCCTTATAGGGTGATCTTGAGAAAGGTAGTGAGTGTAATGGTGAGGAAATTGATAGTTGTATTACAGGGGCACGGAGGAGGGGTCCCTAAATTAACCTGGGCTGGGGTGGGGGATCAGGGAAGGTGCCCTGGAAGTGATGACCCCAGAGCCACGTGTGGAAGGACGGGCAGGACTTGTCCAAGATGAGACTGTGGCAGCAGAAGGACACTCTGAACCAGAGAGAAAGACCAGAGCTGCAGAGGCAAGAGTCGAGAAACATCCTGGCGCGCGAGAGGTGCAGTTAGCAGTTTAGCTTAATAGGAGGTGAAAGTTCAAGGAGGAGAGAGCATCCAGAGATGAGAGTAGAGACCTCGGTGTGGATGGATCCCTGGAGCGTGACTGATCATGCACAGCTTGGGCTTTACCCTGAGGGCCATGGTGAGCCAGACAAGGCTGACAGCAAGGGACACGGTTAGAGGATGCTCGGGGACATAGGAAGGATGCCTTGGAGAGGCCAAGTCAGAGGCTGAAAGACACATCAGGTGAACAATGCAATGATCTTCAGGGGGTGACGAAGTGCCAGACGGGCTATAACCCGAGGCCGGGGGAGTGGCACATGCCCCCCCCCCCCCCCCATCAAGTGATTGCCAAGTCAGGCAAGGAGCAGCTGGGCTCTACTGTGGGTCATCCCACAATCATCCTGGTTGCAGGGCCAGAGTGGATCTCCTGACTACGGTCCTCTGAACATATGGAGACAGAGGCCGGCCACAGGTGCATGGGGGAAAGGGGCCACCTGATATGGGGAGACAGCTGAGGTAGAAGGTGGTCACAAGGGAAAGGTTGTTATCCCCAAGGATAGTTTCAAGGATGAGAGTTTCAATAAATGGTGCCGGGTTGGGGCGCCTGGGTGGTCCAGTCGGTTAAGTGTCTGAACCTCAGCTCGCATGTCAGGAGCCCCAAGAAGCAGAGGACAGAGGAACAAGGAGCAGGAGACAGCCCTGTCTTTGGGTGAGAAGCCGCCCCATGTCCTTGTAAAGAAGCCTCCATGTTGCTTCAGCCAGCCAGATGAATACTCTCTATCTGCAGTCCTCAAGGGCTAGCTGTGGCACTGAGCCACGGGTGACATCACTGCCTTGTTGAAATGAGCCTGTATTCCAAACGGCTGCAAGCGAGTCCAAAGGAACTGAACCAGTGTCTCTTTCTGAGTAACAGACGGTCCTCAGACACAGCACTCTCCAACAGCGATAAACACGTACCATCTCACACAGTTTCTGAGAGTCGGGAACCAGGGAGCGGTTTCTGGCTTAAGGTCTCCCATGATCGAGAGCCTATCTCAGGCTGCATGATCTGAAGGCTCGGCTGGGGCCAGAGAAGAGGCTTCCAGGCTCACTCACGTGGGTGTTGGTATGCTTCGGGTCCTCGCTGGCTGCTGGCCAGACGTTCTGGTTCCTTACACTGGGCATCTCTATGGAAGGCAGCTTGCTTCTCTCAGACAGAGACGGGGGGAGGGAGGGAGGACTGCAGGGTGAGTGGGGTTGGCTGGGTAATAGGGAGGGAGGTGGGAAAAAGCATTCTGCAGAGAAGTCAGAAAAAGCCTGTGGTGTTCTGGAATGTTGCTTAAGGTCCCAGTGATGAGTTCTGCAGCTGGTGAGGAAGTGAGGGCATGAAGGGGGGTATCTTGGGAGCGGTGGGGAGCCCTAAAGGCTGAAACAGGGGAATGACACTTCCCAACACGTCCAGCATCAGGGTGTGGAGAATGGGCTTGCAGACGTGGTACGAGGGCAGGAAGGTCCTTTCACTCGGTTACTGTTTTCGGAAGTGGAAACTGAGGCTTGGTGGGTGGAGCCGCTCACAGGTCTCAGGGCCAGGAGGTGTGGAGCTGGGCCTGGTGCTCAGGCAGCCTGCCCCAAACACGTGCCCTCCCTCCGGACTGCTCTCAGTGTCCGTGGTGCGTTGAACGGGTCACCCTCAAAGGCATATCTAAGCCCTTTTTCCTGGTACCTGAGAACGCGACCTTATTTGGAAAGAGCATCTTTGCAGATGTCATCAAGTTAAGGATCTCAAGATGAGGTCATCGTGGATTTAGGGTGGGCTCTAGGTCCAATGACTTGTCCTTATAAGAGAAAGGAGAGATCGGAGACACGGCCACAGGAGAGGAGAGGGCTGAGTGAAGAGGGTGGCAGAGATTGGAGCGAAGTGCCCACAAGCCAAGGAACGCCCAGGGTTGCCAGCAGCCCCCAGAAGCTGGGAGAGAGGCAGGGAGCGGACTTTGTGTCAGAGCCTCCAGGGGGAGCGTGGCCCCGCGAAAACCTTGACTTAGGGCTTCTGGCTTCCAGAATGGGAGAGAATAAATTCGTGTTTTAAGCCACCTTGTTTGTGGTCATTTGGTACAGCAGCCCCGAGCTGTTAATACAGCCCCCAAAGCCCCTTCCAGGGAGAGCCAGCCCCCTGGCTGGCCAGAACACTCAATTTTTTCCAGCATTGGTTGAACCCAGGAAGACCCCCAAGCACCTAGACCTGAGTGGGAGGGTGAAGAGACCCCCCTCCTCCTCCTGTCTGTTCTTCCCAGGAAACTTCCACGATGCCACCCGGTCCTCTAGGGGCCGCTCTGAGCTCCTGTAGACAGGTTCACACCAAGCGGAGGTGGTGGGGCACCCAGGCAGAGTGGGAAGGGCCCCTCAGACTTTGGTGTTCCTAAGAATCATCTGGAGAGTTTGAAACACATCCCCAGCTCCCACGCCCCAGAGGTTCTGATTCAGTCAGTTAAGGGGGCGCTCTAGGGATGTGAACGGGTCACAAGTTCCCAGCCCCTGCTGAGGCTGCTGGTCTGGGGGTCACACTGAGGAACACACTCCAGGCCGAGGGAATAGCTCGGATGGGGGCTGGGTGACCAGGGGGTGGAGCAGAGACGTGGGCCGAGAAAACACCAGTGATCCTGGAGCAGAGAGGCCAGCCTTCAGGAGCCTGACGGTGGGGTGACAGGTGGGATGGTTCATTTCCAGGAGGGCCAGGGGCCCATCCAAGGTCGGAAGTCGGCTCCAGGCCTCTTGAGGGAAGGAAAGCCATGCGTGAGCCAGGCAGGTGCGGGAGAGCACGGGACGGGGTGGGAAGGCCAAGCGGGCAAGCCAAGGCCTTGGGCCAAATTCTGGAGCACCGTCGCCACGAAGGTTTACAGAGGGCGCTCCATCTCCTGGCCGGGAAGCCGGTTCACAGACGCCAGTGGGATCAACACCATCACCGCCGACCACGCCGGGGGTCCACAAGTCTCTCCTAGTGCCCAGCCTGTCACTGCTGGCTTTCAGGCTCCCGGCCGACTCAGCTGAAAGGGGCCCTGCGGTGGATTGTTTCAGGGAGAAAGAACCCAAGACGAGACATATTGAAACTGTCCGGGACGCCTCAGAGGGAGCCTCCTTCCCCCTCTGATTGTTCCAGAAAGGCAAGACCCTTCCATCTGCAATGCTGGGCCTCTGGCTTTGCAAATGCTGCCGCCTACCCCCCATGGAGCTCGGGGAAGCCCAGACACTTCATGCAGCTCGGCGGGGCCCTCATCAACAGACCTTCCCCAGCTGGTAGGAGCTGTTTTCTTTTCCCCTCTAAGAGGTTTGTTCCTGGTCATAAATTCTGCAGGCCCGGTCAGCCAGGCGAGGATGTACACATTGGTAAACACTGTGGTTAAAAACATGCTTCCCGGCTGAAAAAGGAGGCCCTGACAATGGAGCCTTGTCCCCAGCAGCAAATCTGCCGGCCACCTTCTTTGATTCCTTAACCTTGCTGCCGGCTTGTATGAAATTGGCCCCATTCTCCGGGGTCCATCAAACGTGCATTTAAACTACGTCATTAGCGTCTTTCTCTGATCCATAACCTCTGGGCAATTCCGGCAGTCACTTCGGTGAGGGCAGCCGTGGTATTCTATCTGGTGAACATCTAAAACTCCTTGACAAAGTTCCTTTTAAAATTTACTCCCTTTGTTCCGGCTTCGTCTTCTGTTGAGATCTTTAGTGGCCAATGTACTCCGAGATGACTTGGGGACAAAAATCCCGTCTGGCCCAGACAGTAAATCTAGCCTCCATTCAGACGGGTTAAATGCACGCTTTATGCCCTATTGTCACGGCCTCTCCAAAGCCCCTGCGCCTTTAAGGGCTTCCTACAATAAATTAAGCCCAACGCACCGTGGTCGTGGGCGAGGGAGGAAACGGCCTGGTTGCAGCGCGGTGCGGAGGCCCCGATCTGCCGCAGATGAGCGGGCTGGGCCTAGGCCACCAGGCACGGGGACAGCCACCCTGCTCGGTCCCCCAGTCCTCCTGGGCTTTTTGGTGCTACTTTGCAGTCTTGTTTGCGAGAGGCAGAAATCCCAACTCAAAGTGGATTCAGCCACATTGTGTTGACTGGGGACCAGGAAGTCAGTCTGGGTGCCCGGGGCCCCAGGACCAGCCCCACTCTCCCCTTCGGGCCACACCCTCTTGCTGGTTACACCCCTGTGGCTGCTGCACCTGCAGTCCCTGGTCCTCCAGGGATCCAAGTCCAGCGGGACTGAGCACAGATCTCTTCCCAGCATTCCCTAGCAAGAGCCTCACCCGCTGCGTTTGGGCCACGTGACCACTCCTGACCAATCACAGGCCTGGGTGGCCTTGAACCCACACTCCGAAGGGGACCTCGGGGGCTGGGGACGCCCTCTCGGGAGAGGAATTGGCCGTGGTGCTCGGAAGAGGGGTGAACGGGGTGCTGGGGGGCAGGCAGAGCAACAGGTACCAGCTGTGGTCTCCTGCCGAGGCCCAAGATTCACAGCGGCAGGTGGTGGCTCGGCGGCTGGGGCCCACAGGGGACCCGCACACTCTGCCACAGGGTCTTTGCTTCAGCCTGTGGTCACCCATGCTGCCTCTGCGGGGCTCCTGATGCCTTCCTGGCGTTTCTCCGAGGAAGACCGTTGGCCAGTGGATGTCAGGAAGGGAGTTAGCATTCTGGAGACCACTCATCTGCCAGCAGTGGTGGCTCTGGCTAGGGTGGGGACCGCGGGCAAAAGCGTCGGTGATTGGAGCAGATGTCCTTGAATCCTGGGTCTCTGCCCATGGACCAGTTCCATAGAAAGAGTGCCCTGGAGGAGCACCTGGGTGGCTCAGTCGGTTGGGCGTCCAACCTCGGCTCAGGTCATGATCTCAGGTCATGATCTCGCGGTCTGTGAGTTCGAGCCCCGCATCGGGCTCTGTGCTGACAGCTCGGAGCCTGGAGCCTGTTTCAGAGTCTGTGTCTCCCTCTCTCTCTGTCCCTCCTCCGCTTACACACACACTCTCTCATAAATAACTAAATATTAAACATTTTTTTATCAATCGATCAATCAATAAAAGAGTGCCCTGGAGTGTGGCGGAGACCCAATACCCCCATCTTCCTTCCTGTCAAAACCACCATTTGGGCCATCATTGATCTAGCCCAAGAACAACGTTCTCCAGCCTTTTTTTACTGACGTGGTGACGATGTGACACAGTCGTGGCCAGTGACATGTGACGGGGGGTTATGGGATGGGGCTTCTGGGGAAACGCTTGAACAGTCTGAAACTCTTTAATGGGCCCCTTGTGCCCTTTCGCTTTTCTTCCTGCTCCAAACACAGATGTGATGGGATCCCATCCCCCATTGTGGCCCATGTTTGACACTATCAGACTTTCCTGTTCTTGCTAGTCCGATGGATGCCTCGTGGTATCCCTGACTGCTTTCATTTTCATTCCCGTGATTACCAGCGAGGCTGTGGTGCCTTTCTCAGTTTCTTTCTCTGTATTTTTACTTTTTTGTATGTTTTGCCCATTTTTTCACTTGTTGATTTTTAGAAGTTCTTTATATATTCTGGATACATACCCTTTGTCAAATATCAGCGCGGGGTATATTTTCTCCCCATCTGGGGCTCTCCATTTTTCCTGTGTTATCTTTTGTCATACTAAAGTTTTAAACTTCTGATACAGGTAAATTTATTAATCTTATCAATTAATTGTTCTTCTTATGTTGGTTGAATACTATTCTCTTGGGTCATAAAGATGTTCTCCTAGGTTTTATTTTAAAATCGTGTAGATTGTCTTTCAACATTTAGATCTCGTATTAACTGGAATTTATTTATTTATTTTTTTGTAGGTGTAAGACAAAGATCTAATTTTATCTTGCTTGCTATTGTAAAGCCAGTTGTCCAATATCCACATACTGAGTGCTTTATCTTTGTTTTATTTATTTATTTTTTTACAGATTTATTTTTACATATATCTTTGGTGTCCCTACTCTGTCTTGTCAGAGTGCTTTATTCCTGCACCAATGCCACAAAGTTTGAATTACAATGACTTTACTGTAAATCCTTCGTAGGAAGCCGTCTCATCTCTCTCCTTCGTTCCTTACCCTTTCCTCCTTTTCCTTGTCTTCCTTTGACTGTCTTCCTGCTTTAAGCACTTTACTCTTCCATATAAATTCTTAAGTCACCTTGTGAGTTTCATAAAAATAGCCCATTGGAATTTTGATTAGATTTACCTTGAATTCATAACTGATATGAGTAGAATTGTCATCAATTGAGTCCTCCTATCTATGAACATGATATATCTCTTAATTTTGTAGTGCTTTTTTTACACTTTCAATGCAGATTTATACTTCTCTCCATAAAGATCTTAAATGTCTTTGATTAGACTCATTCCTAGGTGCTGTCCATTATATGATGCTGTTTAAATGTCTTTTTTAAAATTTTCTTATTTTTTAAAATTTACATCCAAATTAGTTAGCATATAGTGAGACAATGATTTCAGGAATAGATTCCTTAGTGCCCCTTCCCCATTTAGCCCATCCCCCCTCCCACAGCCCCTCCCGTTACCCTCAGTTTGTTCTCCATATTTATGATACTCTTCTGTTTTGTCCCCCTCCCTGTTTTTATATTATTTTTGTTTCCCTTCCCTTATGTTCATCTGTTTTGTCTCTTAAAGTCTTCATATAAGTGAAATCATATGATTTTTGTCTTTCTCTGACTGACTCATTTCACTTAGCATAATACCTTCCAGTTCCATCCATGTAGTTGCAAATGGCAAGATTTCATTCTTTTTGATTGCTCAGTAATACTCCATTGTATATATATGCCACATCTTCTTTATCCATTCATCCATTGATGGACATTTGGGCTCTTTCCATACTTTGGCTATTGTTGACAGTGCTGCTATAAACATGGGGGTGCATGTGTCCCTTCGAAACAGCACACCTGTATCCCTTGGATAAATACCTAGTAGTGCAATTGCTGGGTCACAAGGTAGTTCTATTTTTAATTTTTTGAGGAACCCTCCACACTGTTTTCCAGAGCGGCCACACCAGCTTGCATTCCCATAAATGTTGTCTTTTTAAAGTTACTTTTCTGATTGTTGTTGATGAATAGGAATGTAACTGAATCTCCCTGATTTTCTTAGAAGAAAAAAAAAACTTATCAGTGAATAATAGCAAAGGGGGTATAGTTACAGGGAGCAGATAAATAGAATTCCAAAAGATATTTAAGCAAAAACAACACAGGCCAAAAAAAATAACATAACATATAATAACATAATTGGTTATTATAGTATTCTCTCAGCAGTTGATAGAGCAATTAGACAAAAACTGAGAAGAGCAGGGGCGCCTGGGTGGCTCAGCTGGTTGAACGTCTGACTTCGGCTCAGGTCCCGATCTCCCTGTTTGTTAGCTCAAGCCCCACATCGGGCTCTGTGCTGACTGCTCAGAGCCCAGAGCCTGCTTCGGATTCTGTGCCTCCCTCTCTCTCTGCCCCTCTCCCTCTCGCACACTCTCTCTCTCTTCTTCAAAAATAAATAAACTTTAAAAAATTTTTTAAGGGGCACCTGAGTGGCTCAGTGGGTCAAGTGTCCGACTTCAGCTCAGGTCATGAGCTCACAGTTTGTGGGTTCGAGCCCCGCATCAGGCTCTGTGCTGACAGCTCGGAGCCTGGAGCCTGCTTTGGATTCTGTGTCTCCCTCTCTCTCAGTCCTTCCTCCACTCACACTCTGTCTCTCTCTCTCTCTCTCTCTTTCAAAAATAAACAAACATAAAAAAAAAAAACAGAGAACTGCATCCAAAAGAATAAAATAACATTTAACCAAGGAGGTGAAGGATGTGTGTATTGAAGGCCACACATTAATGGGAGAAATGGAAGGAGACACACATAAAAGGAAAGATTCTATGCTTATGGATTAGAATAATCAATATTATGAGAATGTCCATACTACCCAAAGCAAGCTACAGACTCAATGCAATTTCTATCAAAATTCCAGCGGAAATAGAACAAATAGTCCTAAACTTTGGATGGAACCACAAAAATCCACAAGTAGCTAAAGCAGTCTTGAGGAAGAAAAACAAAGCTGGAGGTTTCATGCTTCCTGATTTCAAACTATCTTACTAAGCTATAGTAGTTCAACAGTATAGTGTTGGCATGAAAACAGAAACACAGATCAGTAGCACAGAATAGAGAGCCCAGCAGTAAACACACACACATATACAATCAATTCATTTATGAGGAAGGAGCCAGGAATATATAATGGGGAAAAGGACAGTCTCTAGAAGGAAACATAAGCCTGAATCTCCTTGACGTAAGTCTTGGCAATGATTTTTCAAATCTGACACCAAAAATCAAAATCAACATAAGCAACAATAAATAAGTGGGGGCTACATCAAGCCAGAAAGCCTCTGCACACCAAAGGAAACTGATAAAATGAAAGACAACCCACTGAATGGGAGACATACTTGTAAGCCATGTGTCTGATAAGGGGCTAATATCCAAAGCACATAAAGAACTCATGCAACTCAATAGCAAAGAAACCAACCAACCAATTTAAAAATGAGCAGAGGAGCCGAATAGACATTTTCCCACAAAAGACATACAGATGGCCAACAGGTTCATGAAAAGATGCTCAACGTTGATAATCATCAGGGAAATGCAAATTGAAACTGCAGTGAGGTGCCCCCTCACACCCGTGAGCATGACGAGTCTCAAAAAGAGATGAAAACATAAGTGTTGGTGGGGCTGTGAAGAAAGGGGACCCCTGTGCACTGTTAGTGGGCATGTAAATCGGTGCCACCACTGGGGAAAACGGTATGGAGTTTCCTTAGAAAGCTATAAATAGAACAACCACATCATCCAACAATTCCACTTCTGGGTACTCATCCCAGGACACAGAGATGCTAACTTGAAAAGGTATATGCACCCCCATGTTCATTGCGACGTAATTTACAATAGCCACGATATGGAAACAAACTACATTTCCACGGACGGATGAATGGATTAAGCAATTGTGGTACGTATGTGATGTATGTGAATATTATTCAGCCGCACAAAGGACTGAAATCTTACCATTTGTGGCAATAGGGAAGGACCTCCAGAACATTATGCTGAGTGAAATAAGTCAGATAGAGAAAGACACTGTATGATCTCTCTAAAGCTCATAGATACAGAAAATAGATTGGTGGTGGCCAGAGGTGGGGGGTGGGTCGTGGAAGAAATAAGTGAACGGGGATTAAATATATATATTTTATATTTATATATCTTTACCCATATCTAATGAAATAATGAGCAGGATGTTGCTCAGATGCATCCACTGGGGGGAAAAACCCTAAGAGATGTGGAAAATTTGAGCAATGCCATAGACCACCTTGACTGAAGTGATATTTATTGAAGTCTACACCCCCAAAGACAGAATACACACTTTTACATTTTCATCAAGATGTACTATATACTGGATCATAATGAAAAATGTTGTTCTTAACTTTGTTCCCCCATATACCATGTGTCTTCTTCTCTAGATGCTTTTAAGATTTTCTCCTCATCACCAGTTGGCTTCTCATGTGCCACTGTGAAACTGTCTTTACATTTATCCTGCTTGGGATTCGTTGGAATTCTCGGATCTGTGGGTTTACAGCGTACATCATATTTGGAACATTTTTGGCAATTGTTTCTTCAGATATTTTTCCTGCCCCACCCTCATATTCGTTATCTTTTTTTGCATAAACATATACCCCCAAACTAGTGGCTTAAAACAACAAGCATATTGCCTGGGGTGCCTGGGTGGCTCAGTCAGCTGAGCATCTGACTTTGGCTCAGGTCATGATCTTGCAGGTTGTGAGTTCGATCCCTGTGTCAGACTCTGTGCTGACAGCTCAGAGCCTGGAGCCTGCCTCAGATTCTGTGTGTGTGTGTTGTGTGTGTGTGTGTGTCTCTCTCTGCCCCTCCCCCACTCACACTCTGTCTCTTTCTCCTTCAAAAATAAATAAACATTAAAAAAAACAACAAGCATATTATCTCACACAGTTTTTGTGGGTCAGGAATGTGGGAGCAGCTCATCTGGGTGCCTTTGGTTCAAGGTCCTTCATAAGAAGGCGCCAATCTACGTGTCGGCTGGGGCTGCAGTCACATGCTTCAGTTTTCCACCACGCGGACCCCTTCCTGGGGCTGCCCGAGTGCTTTCAAACATGGCAGCCAGCTCCCCCCAGAGTGCATGGTCCGAGAGAGAATAAGGCTGAAGCCACAAAGTCCTTTATGACCTGTCCTCAGAAGTCATACAACATCATTCCTGCAGTGTTTGCATGGTAACTAGATTAGCCCTATTCAGGGTGGAGAGGGGCTGTCAAGGTCATGGATCCCAAAAGATGGGGACCATTGGGAGCCATCTCAGAGAATGGCTACCACACTACTAGCTTTCCTTCCTCAACCCCTGAGTCTCCAGTTATAGGTCCACTAGACCACCTGATCTCGTCCTGCAGGTCACTGGCACTGTTTAATCTCTTTTTTTCCTTTCTACTTCATTTTGGATAGTTTCTCTTGCTATGTCTTCAAGTTCCCCAATCTTTTCTTCTGCAGCATCTAATGAGTTGTTGATTCCATTCAGTGATATTTTATTTCAAACATTGTATTTTTCATCCCTACAAGTTTAATTTGGTCCAGTTGGCTGACGGTGTTGTTTAAGTCATCTGTATTACACTTGATGGTCTGTCAACTTGTTCCAGCATTTAACGAGAGAAGTGTTGAAGTCTTCAACAATGTGTCCAACTCTTTTCTCAGTTCTGTCTGTTTTTACTCAGTGTATTTTGGACCTCTCTTTTACTCAGTGCGTGCACTTTTAGGATGGTCACATCTTAGTTAATTGACCTTTTTAGCATTGTGAAATGTCCTTATTTAAATATTTTTCCATTTTTCTACTCTAAACCTATTTGTGTGTTTATACCTAATACCGCATGGGGTCGGGGACTGATCTCTTAGCTAATCTGATGACAGCCAGGCAGAACTTGAGTATGACTTAATACTTTCCTCTGGGTCAAAATTGCCACTCATGTCCTATGTCCCATTTTTTTTCAGGGCCCTTTCATTCATGATCTTAAATTGATCTTCTCTGGTCACAGGGAGAATGACTTCCATTTTGCAGATGGGATACTGAGGCTCCAGGCAGAGGAATAGGGTACTCGAGCCCACTCCCATGGCCACCAGGGGGGGAAGCCCGGCCTTCTGGCTTGCGGCCAGCTCTCCTGTCCCACTGCAGCTGTGAAGGAGGCTCCAGCTTCCTACGGAGGGTTCCTCCCTCATCACGCAAACAAATGGACGCTGATACAGGCCATTTTGCATTCAAATTGGGTTGATCAGAAACTACTTACCCAACCACATCAGAAGGCACGCTGACATGGATTTCCCAGAAACTATAGGAGGGAGGTTTGCCCTAGAATTCGTTGGCAGCTTGTACCTATTGTTAAAGAAGAAAAAAAGTCTTGTAAATCTCTTCAACGCTAGGAGAATGAGCATCACTGAAAGAGGTTTGGGATTTTTTTTTAAAGAAAACCCTCACAGCCTTCTGCCTGCTGTACAGCTGTAATGGGGCAAAAGGGGAAACTGAGCTCGCCTGAGCAAAGGATCGGATATCAAAGGCAGTGTGTCCCGCCTGAGTGTGGTGTTCGTTGGGCCCCATCTGGACTCCTGCCCCCACACCACAGTCTGGAGGTGGGTGGGTGGGTGGGGAGCATCTCCTTTCACAGACCACTCCACCTGCTCCCGTCTCCCCTCCTGCCCACCCACTTCTGGCTCAGGTTAGCGCTGGAAGCCACCCACGTGTCTGTGAACCGTATACTTTGTCTGTCCAGATAAACCAGGAGGGTGTGGATGCTTCCAATGGGTTTCCCAGTCAAACTTCGGAGGGCGTTTTCACTCACAAGTAGCTCCTAACCAGCACGGTGAACCCCTGCCGGGGACCGTGGGGGCACAAAGGTGAGCCCGTCCCGGGTGAGTGGACGTTAAGCGGTGGAGACACACGTGAATGTGTGAACACCAGAGGCTCAGACATGAGAAGTGACTCCAGGACACCACAAACTGTTAAGTGACAGTGGGGACAACGGAGGCTATGGGGCCAGAGAAGGGATTCAGGCGCAGGTTGCTGGATGTGGACAAGGCCCCTACTGGGTGCTCTTGTAGGGCTCAGGTTTGTCCCAGGACGAGTTGACAGCTTGCACTTACTGTTACACAAAGAAAAGAGTGTTTTGGGGGCGCCTGGGTGGCTCAGTTGGTTAAGTGTCCAACTTCGGCTCAGGTCATGATCTCACGGTCTGTGAGTTCGAGCCCCACGTCGGGCTCTGTGCCGACGGCTCAGAGCCTGGAGCCCGCTTCGGATTCTGTGTCTCCCTCTTTCTCTGACCCTCCCCTGTTCATGCTCTGTCTCTCTCTGTCTCAAAAATAAATAAACATTAAACAAAAATTTAAAAAGAGTGTTTTGTAAGTGTCTGACCACCTGTCGTGTGTGGGATGGCATGAGCCAGCTTCTTCCACACGCGTGGTTTCATCACTCGCCTGGAACCACCTCATCAGGATCTCATTACCTCATTTTTAAAAAAAAATTTTTTTTAACGTTTATTTATTTTTGAGACAGAGCATGAATGGGGGAGGGGCAGAGAGAGAGGGAGACACAGAATCGGAAGCAGGCTCCAGGCTCTGGGCCATCAGCCCAGAGCCCGACGTGGGGCTCGAACTCACAGGCCGCGAGATCGTGACCTGAGCTGAAGTCGGACGCTTAACCAACTGAGCCACCCAGGCGCCCCATCATTACCTCATTTTAAAATGGGGGAAACTGAGGCTGGGGGGGGGACTTCAGGTACAGTTTCCAAGACAAGCCTTTCAGGGGAGAGGGTCTGTGTCTCAAAGGCCAGGTAAGGGGGGGTGAGGCTGGGGGGCTTTGGGAGCAGGGTAGCCCCAGACCTGTCCAGGAGACAGCAGGGGCCCCAGCGTGAACTGACCAAAGGGTTTGGGCCGGCGAACGACTGGGTAAGGACGAGGTGGCGTTGGGGGCGGAGCCAGAAATCCTAGACGCCCTGGTGGTTTCTGACCCAGGTGGTCATGGCTGTGGCCTTGTTGAGCTCACCTTTGTCATGGCTCTGTGGGGCTGGCTGGGGCTCAGAGCTGTGGCCTTCCCGAGTGCCTATGTTATAGATGAAGGACCCGAAGCACAGGGGTGGGAGGAACTTTCTGGAAGTACGGGGGAGTGAATGGCCATGCAAGGAGACCACCAGGACTCTCGGCACGGTGGTCTCTACTCCCACACTTGGTGACAGTCTCCTCCCTTGTGCTCTGCAAAGGCTGTTGGGGTTGGGGGCTGTCCCCCGCCCTCTGCCCTCCCACATTCCCTTAGAGACCCAGGAGAGACTTGCCTTGCAGTGAGGCCTCTGTCTCTAGCCGTGGGATGGAACAGCTCCACACGGGGTTGTCTGGAAATGCAGGTTCCGGAAGTCTGGATTTGGGCATTGAATGACAGCTCCTGCCGCCTGTGCGCACGGCCACATCTTTCTTTGGGATAGCTTTCTGGCTGTCCCTTCTCTGTCCTCCCTCTAACAGAATGTGCAGGCCACTTCTCTGAGTGCGAGGTACGGTCTGACTCCCTGACCTGGTAGGGGTAGGGGGAGCTAGAGATGATTTGGGGGGCCAGAGCCCTGGGCATTTGCAGGAGGCACCGCCGGGCGGCGAAGGAAGATAATGAAGCTTAAGCAGACGCCCCACCCGCATGGGTTCATCCAGGGCTCTCCATGGGCCTCTCTGCTCCAGCCTACAAATTGTTCTCACCCCTTTGTCTAATTTCTGGGCTGGGCGCCGGCCCCCACGACATCCTGCCCCAAGCCGACCTCAGGGAGCTTCTCACCCAGGGCCACAATGACCAAGATTCTAACCGATTGGTTTTGGGCTTCATTCATCTCTGTAGCATGGTGTCCTTGTTCTTAAACAGACCCTCCAGACCGCAGGTGCTGAGCCACCTGCTTCCTCCACTGGGGCCGTGGGTGGAGGTCCGGGCACTGTCTTGTGGTCGCACTTCCCACAAGGAGATCCGCTGGAAGAGTGTGGCCCATCACCCGTCTTCTAACAAGAACAGAGCAGGTATACAATTCCCTGATCCCAGGGTTTGTGGGGATCTTGGGTCCCCATGGAGGCCTCTGGTTAAAAAAGGAAGTGAGGGGGACAGAGAGGGGCGGGGGCAGGGTTCTGTGGGATCTGGGTCAGACCAGATGGCAGGAGCAGGTGAGCAGGTGAACAGGTGTGCAGGGCAGCCCTCCCGTCTCCTCCCCACCCCTTCCCTCCATCTCCAGGCCCCACCCTCACCGAGTGCAGGACAAGATGCCAGAGGAAGCTCGCTTTGTCTGGCCTTTCCAGCCCCAGGGAGAGCTGACCAGCCCCCACTGAGCGTAAGGATGTGCAGACTGCCCTATGAGGGCACATGCCCTGCTGTCTGGGTTATGAGGGTGCACCCTTGTGGGCATGTTCCCATGTGCCCACATGCATGTGTGCCCAAGTGTGACAAGGGAGGGTACATCGTGGTGGGAAAAGGCGTTACCACCAAGAGGCAGATAATGTCAACAGCAGGGAACTCTTCCTGTCAGCCCTTGGAATCTAGACTTTGTTCAATACAGCTCTTTGGTTTTGCTGGCTCTGAAGATGAGTTTTAGGATCCCTCTTGGTTTGGGATTTCTACGAATCCCAAGAAGTTACTCTGTAAGTGAAATAGAGGAAAAGCTATCTATTTATCCACCTACATATCCACCCATGTACCATCCGTGTATTCATTCATCTACCCACTCATCTGTCCATTTACCAATCCACCTGTCACCCATCTATCCACCCATCTGTATACTCATCCACTCATCTATCCATCCACCCATTATCCATCCATCCACCCATCCACATACCCACCC